>NC_056731.1:710843266-710905612 GCF_019279795.1 Protopterus annectens
ACGCCAGAAGTCTAAACCTCAAGATGCATGCACTCAAAACTCTCCTTAGCATGGAGAAAATCGATATCTGTGCAGTAACAGAAACCTGGTTCAAGGCTCCCGAGAGCACCCCAGCACTACCAGGTTATACCTCATACCATGCTTTTCGGCCCCAAAACTTGGACCGACCCACAAAAGGAGGGGGAGTATCAATATTCGTCAAAGATACCCACACCTCCAGGTTGGTGGCACAGCACGTAGCATCAGAGACTATCCATGTGCAACTAACAGTGGGTAAAACTGCCTTCCAGTTTATAGCCTGCTATAGACCACACTCCCAAACCCAGGAACCCCACTCAGCCTTCATGAGAACACTGGAAAATATGAAGGTCTCTCCAAACACCATTATATTGGGTGACTTCAACTACCCAAACATAGACTGGGAGCATTACTCTAGCTCCAACACCCTAGCCCAAAGGTTCCTAGAATTTATAAACTCAAATGCCATGGAACAACTTGTTACCACTCCCACAAGAGGGGAAAACATACTGGACCTGATCATCACCAACATGGGGGCTCTATGCTCCAGACCAGAAGTGTATCCCTCACTGGTAAGATCAGACCATAAACTAATCTCACTGGATGTTCACATCCCGACACCACCCCCTGCCCAGAAAACCACAGTGAAAAACTTCTCTAAAGCAAATTTCACACTCCTCAAAACTGAGGTGGAATCCTTCAAAGCCCCCGGGCCTGTGGAAAATACGGCCCAGACCGCAGAATCCTTTATAAACACATTCTATGAACACCTTCAGGAATGCATGGATCATGCGATCCCAAATAAAACCAAGACCCAATCCTCCAAAGGCAGACGTCCTGTCTGGTGGACCCCAGCCATAAACAAGCTATACAATAGAAGAAGGAAGCTGCTAAATGATAGAGCAAAATTCCAAAAAGGGAAAGCATCTCTGATCAGTATTAGCAAAAAACTACGGGCACTCATAAAATCGTCTAAGGCCAGCTTCGAGAGAAAAATTGCACAGGATACTAAGGATAATCACAAGGCTTTCTTTAGTTATGTTAGGAACCTGGGTGGTAATTCCCAGATATGCTCAGAATTAGTCCAAAATGACAAAAAATACACCGAACCCAAAGACATTGCCAACATCCTAGCTGACAGGTTCAGGGCAAACTTCTCCCCCCTCCCCACCAAAAGGGCAAATATCTATTCCAGCAGAGTGCTGCCCCCCTGACATCTCGGATGCTCAGGTAAGAGCCTCCATCTCCAAAGCAAGAAACACAGCATCAATGGGACCAGACAGTGTCCCAGGCTGCGTCCTACATGAACTCCAAGAAGAGCTCAACCCAAACATAAAACTACTGTTCAATCTCAGCCTTACTACAGGATATGTACCCAAAGAGTGGCGTACAGCAACTGTGGTCCCTCTCCACAAAGGTGGTGCCTCAACGAATCCTGGAAACTATCGCCCCATAAGCCTGACTAGCTTGGTCTGCAAAGCTATGGAAAGGATAATCATGGACCTCATAAATAAAGATATTGGGGACCTACAGACACTGGATCCTACCCAGTTCGGCTTTGTTAAGGGCAGATCCTGCCTCTTAAACCTGGTTGATTTCTTTGAAACAGTCACCAAGGCCATTAACGAGGGGAAGGTGGTCCACACAGCCTACCTGGACCTCGCAAAAGCCTTTGATACAATACCCCACTCGGGCATTATAGATAAACTCACCAGCTTAAATATAAACCCCTATGTCACTAGATGGGTTGCAAACTGGCTCAAGGACAGAACCCACATGGTTAGAATTGCTGGAGCCATGTCAGACTCCAAACCAGTTACAAGTGGCATCCCACAGGGCTCAGTCCTTGGACCTCTCTTGTTCAGTATATATTTCTCGGAGGTACAGGCCAACACGGAAGGACTGTGGCTGACCAAGTTCGCAGATGACTGCAAACTGGGCACCATAATCGACTCTCCAGCCAACACAAGCATCCTTCAAAAGGGCCTCATAGAAACAGACAACTGGTGCCAGAGCCATGGCCTCAAGCTAAACGCCAAAATGTGTATAGTCATCCCCTTTGGCAAAAACAAAGTCCCCACAAATTACCACATAGGTGGTAATCCATTAAGTACAGAAGAAGCAATTAGGGACCTGGGGACCCAAGTTGATAGCAATCTCTCATTTGACAACCACGTGGCCAAAGTGGTTAGAAAAACATTTTATATAGCCCACCTAATCATGAAGGGATTCACATCTAGATCAGGGGAGGTCATCGTGCCTCTTTACTCATCCCTCATCAGGCCCATAATTGAGTACAATGCCCCTTTTGGGATGTACCTTACCAGACACCTGCAGCAACTGGAAAGACCCCAAAAGTACGTCACCAAGAGGATCAAAGGGCTCAAACAGATGCCATATGCTGCCCGGTTAAAGAAACTCCAGCTCTACTCAGTGGCATATCACCTGTTCAGAGGCGATCTGTGCCCGACGTATAAAGCCATGTCCAACCCGAAATTAATGGACATGCTGCACCTCAGAAAATCCAAATCCTATCGAGCTACACGCTCGAGAGACCTGAACCTCAGCACTGAAATAAATAGGACATGCTGGAGGGACAGATTCATAACCCAGAGGCTCCCTTCACTCTGGAATAAAATCCCAGTCCAGGTTAGGCAGAGTCCCTCATTGCCTCTCTTCAAGAGGAATCTTGATGAGTGGATGGGAGATCGGAGGTTTACCCCGGGTATGACTTCTGTGTCACTGTTAGACAGAGGCACAGTATACTAACCTCAAAAAAAGGGCATACAAAATTAATTTAAAATGGGTGGCGAAAGCCAAACACATTCTGGCTAGGCTTATAAATGCCCTAGGGCAGATAGCCTAGTATGAACCTATGAACCTATGAACTTGTGATTAACATAGCTGCTCTCCTTAAGCATAATTTTAGCATAATTTTCGATTTCTAGTATAATATTTTTAACAAAATACACCCTAACCAGTCTGCACATTTTGCAAGTAACAATGTAATTGCCTACATTTCCATTTGAAAAACGCTCAGCAAATTATTATTATTATTATTATTATTTTATTTTTGAGAGGTGTGGCGATGTTTTCAATGTATTTTCTTGACCATTGTTGAAGACAATGTATATATATATATATATATATATATATATATATATATATATATATATATAGTTGTAAATACATAAGTTAAGTTACTTAGTCAAATCAGTATTAGGCTATAGTTTGTGATTGCATCTCTCCAGCTAGCCGTACAAAAAGTATGCATGATCAGGTCCTGAAGTAGATATTTTCCTTGCACCTGTAGCATTGCCCTCACTGTGTGTAATCTTCTCATTATCTGCAATCTTCACTTATTATATTATTATATTATATGTCCTTTGGTACAGAGAGGTGCTGATCTTTGCAAGTTTATCACTTACAGTCTTCATCTATGTGGTAAATCAGGTAGACATATACAATGCGATCATTGTATATGTCTACCTGACATATGCAATGCTATCATTAATGATCATATAAAGAGAAGACAAAACTCCACATTTCTTACTGGAAACTATATGACATCCAAATTTTTTCTTATGAGAAATTTTTCTGGCACATTTTCTACAATATGAAGATTAATATAAGTCTTATTCAAGAAATCTACAAGTGTGTATCTTAAGAGACTCCTGTAAAAATAATTGTGTTCCTTATATGAGTTCTTTACATTTTTCGCATAAAGGTTTATTTATAACTTTGTTTTATGTATCTTTTCAAAGATGAATTAGATTTAGATGTCTTTGCCAACTTTTTTAAGTTTTACTTGGTTATACCAAGCACAATATTGTTATAGGCGAGGACTGTAACTTGACTTTCTGCTCCCCTTTAGATGAATGATGGTAAATTACGCCATGTCACAGCAAAGAAATTGAAGTATTGGCTGATTTAATAAAGTTGCATGACATCTTTGATCCTATAAGTGGATATACTATCTTCTTCTTGCAATCTCACAGAACCTATATGAGAATAGTTTGCAGTCATATAATAAAAGATGGTCCATTGCAGACTCCATACCTCTCAAACTCTTATCCCAAGAAATCTGGACAATGCCTGCCATGATGGAGATACAAATGCCCCAAGATAGGGATAGAGTTTAAGTATTACTCTTATAATCTTAGAAAGTTGCTAGAATAACAGGGTATGCATTAAAATGCATTTTTAAAGGATATGAAGTCTGATACACAGTGTACAACATTATTTAGTAATTTCTTTCTTCAAATTATCCCAATAATTTGTCAGAAAACCAAAAATTTTATGAGGAACAGACTGAAATTTTGAGGCAAAATCTGGACATTCTGCAAAAATCTGGACAGTTGAGAGATATGAGTTATGTCCAGAATCAAGATCTTTTGCATAGCATTCACTTATACACTTAAAAAGTACAGCACATTCAAACCTAGAAATGTAATCTGTTTGTAACTGAAAATATGAATGTTGAGGTAAAAAAAATGTCATTTGTTCACTCCCTTTTGATTCCATTCAGTGTTGCTTTTGATGTCCTTGATTTTACCATCAGAGGTTTCCTAGCTACCAAAGTATCACATATAAAGAGATGCAGATCAAAGCAAGTGTCCATCTTGGAAGAATCTATTTCCCATTTAGATTCGAACCTTCAATGACAATATGAATCAGATAAATTTCCATCTTTGACCAATGCTCAATAAGTGCTTACATCTTTGAATTGCTTAGATTTTTCACTGTTTGAATCTAATGTCTTAGTGTGCCTTAATTCTGGCTAAACTTCAGCCAACTTGTAAAGATTGAAAGGCCTACACAGTCACTTTTATTGTATGTGCATTGTGGTACAATTCGCACATGGCCACGGACAGTTTTAGATTCAGAAAGCGCTGTGTAGAGGCACACACCACTGAACAAACAAGGTAATCACTGTGGCATGCTAATTACAGCATAAGTAGCTGAATTTCATGCCAGTTAACCAACCCAACATGGTTTAGCTATTCAATGAGCTATAAAACATCAGTGTAGACTCTGTGCTGGATTTTCCTGCAAATTCCAAAACTTTTGGAATACAGACATGGAAAGGATTCTACATGGACAAAATGTTAGGTGCTGCTGCTGCTTTAGTTCATTTGTATGTACTACAGGCTGAAGCCAGTGCTGCTGCTGCTAATAGGCCTAAGCTCTGAAGGAGAAGAGTTTTTAGGCCCCATTTAACTTTTCACAACCTATATGATGTGGAAATTGTGGAGTGCTACAGAGTGGACAGAGACACACTACAGGAATTCTGTGACCTTTGCTGTCCTCAGCCCAGATCTAGAACCAATGGAGGGGAACCCATTCCAGTGGAGACAAAGGTACATGTAGCCCTTATAATCTTAGCTACAGATACCTGTCAGAGTCCAAAAGGGGATACGCTGGGGGTGTCACAGGCATCAGCATCCAGGATCCTCCACCAATTTCTGAATGCTATGCTACAACATATTACAACATGCCAGCAATTACATATATTTTCCCAGTAGTTCTGAGGAGAAGGCCAGAAATATGCAGGAGTTCTACCATATAGCACATTACCCTGAAGTACTGGGTGCCATAGATTGCACACGTAGAAATTAAGGCACTACCAGGGGAACATGGTAGGCTCTACATTAGTAGAAAGGGCTACCACTGTATCCACTGCAAAGTCATGTGTAATGCTAAGGGAATCATCTTGAATGTGTGTGACGGCAACCCTGGCAGTTACCACGACTCACATATTGACTGACATATTTGACACACTTCACAACTGTACCACATGTTTTCCGTGGGGATATCCCACAGGTCTAGCTACTGGGGGATGCAGGCTATGCACTGTAACCATGGCTGATGACACCCATCAGAAATGTACACACACCCACTGAAGAATGCCATAATGAGGCACACACTCAAACAAGAAATATCATAATATATGTGTTAGGTCTACTTAAGTCATGGTTCTGGTGCCAAGTTAGTACAATCCATGGACATGTACAGAAATATTCACAGCATGTGCCATGCTACACGACATAATCCTAAGAAAATGTCTTCAGCAGGATCATCAAGGAGAAGGGGCACACATCCCACCACCAGTGCCAAGATCACCAAGAGACAGGCAGATGAGGAGTCACAGGGGAATCCACAAGCTGCTGTGGGTGTAGGCAGATGTAGGAGTGCTCAGTATACCCTTACAATGCATAGAACACTCACTCACTCACCACCTAGGAGCCTAAAACCTTCCTGCTACTCACATACATATAGTAACATTCATGCCAGGCATCTCACACAATGTTTACCTCCCCATGTATTAGCTGTGTACTGCTTGCATTAGACAGAATCAGTCCTGAACTAAAACTGCGCAACTGTTGCATTTACAAGGTAAGTCCTAAACCTGGACTGTGTGGCATATCCTTGTATTCATTATATGGTCTGGTAAGCTAGAAAAAGGTGGGAAATCTGTACAGAACTTAACTTAACATGTGTCAGCAGAGATGTATTTGACTTATGTGTCCATTACTAAGTAGTAGGCCTCAGCCATCAGATATTCACAGAGTCATACCTCTCAAAAGTACTGGTGATCACTGCATGCCCTCAGTTTAGCACCATATGTTTGTACTGGAAAATGATAAAGAGAGAAGTTAGAAAGTAATGATAAACATTGCAGTTTCTGACTTCACAACCCTCACAAGATCATTCACTATAAAGTTGGGAAATTGTGGTGTTATTAACTGTTCAACTTTCCAAGGCCAATATAAGTCAAAGGTACAATTATCAGTTCAGCACCACAAATGCAGATATACTAAGCACTAAGTTAGCTATGCACTGTGAGTATCAGGCACAAAACGTTTGTGTCACTGAATCCAAAAGCTAGAAAACAGGGTTATGGCACAGTTATCATCACTTGCACATGATGTTGTGTGTGCAGGCAGGAAGCCTAAGTTGACACAAAGGGTTGATGTGTGTGTGAGTAAGAAAGAGAAGAAGGTGAACATGTGGATAAACCAACAAATGACCAGTGAGACAAAATGAGTAACTGTTGTGTGTGTCTGTAGGGGTCCTCCAGATGAAATTCATGTGTGAGAGTCTGCATGAACACAGCCAAGCTCTTTGCTGGCTCTATGTCTTGGTATGCTGGACAAGTGTGAGCCATGCATGGTAGAATGTCACTTTATTGTTGTTGTCCCCAACCAAGAGAACTGTCTCTGCCAGGAGTTGCACTGGCACATCCATGCCCACAGCCAGATGCACTGCTGCTAACTGATTATGACTGATGTCGACTGGATGAGCACCCCTCAAGGGGATGCCCAGGACCACGACCCCATGGCATGCCATGGGTCTGGACAGCACACTCATTGATGGAGGAGTGGAAGTACTGCTACTATAGTAGCATGATCAGGCATGGCCACTTTGACTCAACAGCAAATGATGTGGCTGACCTATGCCCAAGAGGGTGCTGTTTCCCCCCCAGCAGATGTTCCATCACAGACTCTACTCTTTTTTCATGACCGACACCCCGTAATCCATCACAGACACCCCTCATTCCAATGTGTCATTGATCTGATCCAGTGACTTGGCAACATGGTGGGAGCAGTCACACTGTGCCACATTCACAACTATGAGCATTTGTCAGGAGCACCTATTGGAATGTGCCTATGCCTCCATGATGGCCCTAAACTACCATAACCCCCAGACCCTTCCTCATGATCTAAGTGACCACTGTCCTGTAACAGTAATCAGATATACCCCTCACTCCTCTAAGCCCCACAAGTATATTACCACCCGAAAACTATCAGCCTTCTGCCCAAATTCTTTCATTGACTAACTCTCAGGAATTAACTGGTCTCACCTTACTACTCTCCCATTAGATGATGCTCTCCATGCATTCAATTCTACCTTTCTCAACATCCTTGACTCCCAAGCCCCTCTCTGTGTAGTCAGAATTAAACCCAAAATTTCTCCTTGGCTTACTAAGACTACTCGTGCCCTCATGAAGAATAGGGATATAATATGAAAGCTCTGGACCACATCCCGGACTCCATCTCTACTACAGACGTACAAACAACTTAGAAACCAAGCCAAAAAACTCATCAACAATGACAAAAAGAACTTATACACTAGCCCTCCTAATACTTTTAAATCTAACCCTAAAAAGTTTTGGAACTCAATCAACCACATACTACACCCTGGAAACCCATCCTCTCCAAACCCTTGCCCAAACAAAACACCTGAGGAAACAGCTACCATCTTTAATCATCACTTCATTGAATCAATAGCCTCTCTACTAAATTCTCTCCCAACATGCAACAGCTCCTGCAAACCCTCTCATACTTCCTCTCTTCCTAACACCCAAGAGACTTTCTCCCTCAAAACAGTGCCAACTTCTTACATTAAATCTCTTCTCTCTAAGCTTAAACCCTGATCCCCTTCAACAGATAAGCTTCCCTCCTACTGTCTACAAACTACAGCAGAACCACTGGCCTAACCAGTATCTATCCTAGTTAATCGCTCCATCACTGAATCCTACGTCCCCTTCTTATGGAAACATTTCTATACCTTGCCTATTCACAAAGGTGGAAACTCCGCCAATATAACAAACTTTAGAATAATTGCCATACTATCTCCTCTCTCCAAAATATTAGAAAAATGTATCCATAACCAGGTAATACACTACTTACTTCAGGAAAACTTACTAACTCATACTCAACATGGATTCCGTCCCAAGCACAGCACCACAACTGCACTAACATCCTTTATAAATACTATATCACTTGCCCGAGAAAATAATAAACTTGTCTCTACCCTGTTCCTGGACCTCTCCAAAGCTTTTGATACTGTCTCCCATCCACTTCTCCTCTACAAGCTAACAAGCCTTAATTTCTCCTCTCATACTGTATCTTGGTTCACAAGCTACCTCACTAACTGGCAACAATCAGTTAAATGGATCTCTGCACAATCCCCCCTTCTCTCAGTGGAAATGGGTGTCCCCCAAGGATCCACCCTTGGGCCTCTACTCTTTAATATATTTACCAACCAATTACACTCCTGCCTCCACTCATCACTAGTGCATTATGCTGATGACTCTACTGTCATCACAACTGCAGACAACCCATCTGACCTTCACTCTTTAACTCAAGCTGCATTAAACTCTATAGATGCATGGCTCAGTGATAACAAATTAATTCTCAATCCAAAAAAAATACTAAGCTTCTCCTCTTTCTCCCCAAAAGCCTCTCTAACCTCATATCCACTTTCACCATCCACTCGTGCAACAAGACAATCATCTCAGTAGAACCCAGCTCAAAACTACTAGGTGTCACCATAGATGATCAGCTTAAATTTGATATTTACATCACTAATTGCATAAAAATGATGCATCGGAAAATCAGACATCTGTACCGAAACAAGACATTCCTTACTAATAGGGCCAACATAACTCTCTCTCATGCTTTTCTTCTTCCCACCCCACTATACAGCTGCCAAATATTCACAAATCTAAACTCTACATTCCTCACCAAACTAGAAACTACCTATAACAAGGTTGCCAGATTTTCTGCAAACCAAACCTGTAAGTCTCACCACTGCTCATCTCTTAAGCAACTAGAATGGCTAGAATTCACCCATCTTCTCAAACTACACTGACTTCAACTGGTCCACTCCATCCTATATTAGCCATCCTTTTGTCCTAATCTAACATCCCTCTTAACCAAATACTGTCCTGCTAGATCCCTTCATAGCTCTGACCACGACTTGCTCCAGATTTCTAAACCTAAAAATAAAATGGGCCACTTGCTTTACAGTTATAAAGCTGCAACTCACTGGAATAAACTTACCCTCAAAATCAGGTCACTAAATCACCCTAAACAATTCAAAACAGGCACTTGTGAATATTTTATGAAAAACTGGACTTGTCACTGCACTCATCCACCATGATCTGTCTTCTCCCTAAAGGCCTCAAGTTCTATCTCTCCCTATAATTCCTCCTGTCTCTCTCCAGTTCACCCCTTTACCTTCACAAGTATGTACAAATATCTTGTAATATCTTATAATTTCAAGCCCTGAATTGCTTGTATGCTCGAGTATGTAAAGTTCTTTAAAATGTATGTTTACTTAATGTACTACCTAACAATTGTATTCTAACATTTCATTGTATCTTTACTGTGGAGCTTTTCTCCCCAGGTCTCTGCTGAAAATGAGCCACAAGCTCAGACAGACTAACCCAGTCAACAAATGTAAAATAAGATAAATAAATAAACATATGTTAAGTGGCATGAGAAGAGACACCTGCAACAGGTGGAGGAGGGACAGCATACCCCCTCTGAACACCCCTATCAATCCTCCTGCATGGCACCTCAGACACATTTTGGCTATGGCCAGACTCAATTGGCACTGAAGCCACAGTAGCAACACTTCCCTGATCAATGTCCTTGGTCTCCACCTGTCCAATATCTGTGGTGTCACTGGAATGGGTTGGTGTAGACATACTGGCTGCTTCCGTTGGAAATGCAGAGGATGGCTGTATGTCAACCTCCTTGTCAGAGACAACCTCTGCACCCCCTGACTGTGCCTCAGTTTGGCCACCATCATCATCAGAGTCTGCTGATACACTGACATCAGGTAGCACAGGACCTACAATCCCACTGTCTGATCACCTGTGATAAAAAGCAAGAAACACAGGAATAAATTAATACCTGAACTACTATAGGGCAATATATGCTAACAAACAAACAGTGCTGCGACTATTACAAACAGTACGGCAATACACACATGAGGCCTAAGATCAACATCACACACTACAATATTTCTTTAAATTACTCAGCAGTATTGACATAAAAAAGTGTGCCTTAACATCTGCAAATGAGATACTTCTTTGTAGTCCAGATGGTCCTGGAAAAAGTTAAGCAAGAAGTAAGGGAAACATCATCACAATTAACAGTAACACAGGGAGAAGAACATTTACCCCTTTATCTCTTGATTAACTATAATTTCAACAAAAATTTGGCTGACAGCAAAATCCTAAGATTACATCTGCAGCAATCTTCAGTCCCCCCCACAAAAAAAAAAAAAACATGCGATACAGATTAACTTATTGATTTCAATTGTTTTACTTTATAACAGTATTTTGCTGTTCAGAAACCAAAGCCTACATGGAAGCTCCTCCTGGGATGCGTTTGCTATCTCGGAAACTGTTGCTCTGACATCAAGGACACACTGTACTGCACTCTCCTGGGAGCTGTCTGGATCTCTGAGTTTGTTCAGGAAATATTCATTGGGGGTTACTAGTGGTTCCCTAGCAGGCCCTCCCCCAGTAACCACTACAGCTGTTCTCCTCTTTGCAGATGTGTTCATGTCAGTGACCATGTGGCGCACCTGCTCATATACCCTGACATGGCCACCCACAGCATTGACATCATCTACTATCTGCTGCCAGATTCTCATCCTATGTGACATATCTGCCCGTCTCCTTTCCAGCAGGAAAGCACCATGTTGCCTAAAGCCATCCACAATCACTTGTTTTTTGACATCTGTGAAAGTGGATCTCTGTGGACTGACACACCTTGGTGGCATGCTCATAGGTATTCTATAAGACAACAGAAGAATAATACATATAAGCATGAAATAACTACCAAATAAGTGTTTCCAGATAAAACAGAAAAGGTAGTCAGTCAGTATTATCTACTGGAGAAACATAAAACAGTCTAGAGATGTGAAATATTAGCAAGAGGTAGGATGCAAAACAAGGAGAGTAACAAGAGCAACTTAGGTTCATAGGTTGGGACTAGGCTATCGGCCCTAGGGCCTATACAAGCCTAGCCATAACAATTCCCTGGACATTTCTTCCCACATTATTTACTTCCCTGGACCCCTGTCTAGCAGGGCGACTGACGTGAACCCCTGGGGTGAATTTCCTTTCTCCCATCCAATCATCAAGGTTCATTCTGAAGAGGGCTAAAGAGGCACTCTACTTGACATGTATGGGCAATCTATTCCGGAGTCTGGGGAGTCTCTAGGTCAGGAACCTATCCCTTCAGCATGTTTTTTTTATTGCGATGACAAGATTTCGATCCCTGGAGCATGTTGCTCTGAGGGATTGGGATTTCATTAAGTGTAGCATGTCTAACAGCTCTGGGTTTGACATGGCCTTGTATGTTAAGCAGAGATCGCCTCGGAGTAGACAATATGCGACAGAGTATAGCTGGAGTTTTTTTAAGGAGCTCAGCATAGGGCATCTGCTTTAGGCCTGTGATTCTTTTAGTGAGGTATTTCTGTGGCCTTTCCAATTGCTGCAGATGTCTTGTGAGGTACATACCAAATGGGGTGTTGTACTCTATAATGGGTCTAATGAGGGATGAGTACAGTGGGACAATGACCTCCTTTTTTCTGGATGAAAAGCCCTTAGTGATGAGGTGTGCCACATAGAAGGATTTCCTGACTGTTGTGGCGATGTGATTATTGAAGGTGAGACCATTGTCCACCTGTGTCCCTAAGTCTCTTATCACACTTTCGGTGTTTAGTGTACTGCCACCTATGTGATAATTCATAGGTACATGTTTTTTCCCAAAGGGGATAACTATACATTTCTTGGCATTGAGCTTGAGCCCATGGCTCTGGCACCAAGCATCTGTTTCTGTAAGGCCCTTTTGTAGAATATCCACATCATTTGGGGTTTCAAAAATGGCTCTAGTTTGCAGTCATCAGCAAACTTTGTTAGCCAGAGCCCCTTAGTGTTGGCCTATACTTCAGAGAAGTAGATGCCAAACAAGAGAGGTCCCAGGACTAAACCTTGAGGTACTCTACTTGTTACTTGTCTGGAGATGGATTTGGAGTCAGCTACTTTTACAGCGTGGGTTCTGTCAGTAAGCCAGTTGGCAACCCATCGAGTAATGTAGGGATTAATGCCCAGCTTGGTAAGTTTATCTATGATTCCAGAGTGGGGGATGGTGTCAAAGGCCTTGGCAAGGTCCAGATAGGCTGTGTGGACTGCCTTACCCTCGTCCACGGCTCTGGAGACTGATTAGAAGAAGTCAATAAGGTTCAGCAGACAAGATCAACTCTTCACAAACCCAAACTGGGTGGGGTCCAGTGTTTTAAGGTTGCCAATGTCTTTATTTATAAGTTCCATGATAATACGTTCCATGGCCTTGCAGATCGGGCTCGTCAGACTGATGGGGCAGTAGTTCCCGGGATCCAAGGTGGATCCCCCCTTGTGGAGTGGGATAACTGTAGCTGTATGCCACTCAGTGGGCATGAAGCCTGAGGTGAGGGTATGATTAAACATGACACTTAGGTGAGGTGCCAGTTCATTTTGTAATTCATGTAGTACACAGCCCGGGATGTCATCTGGTCCCAAGGATGCTGTATTCTTAGCTTTCGAGAGTGCGTTTTTTACTTGTGTGGCCATTATTACCAGAATTTGGCAATCTTCCAGTATTGAGATGGGCCATTTAGGAGGTGAGAGGGGGGTGAAGTTGGCACTTAATAGATCTGCCAGGATATTGGCAATTTCCTTGGGATCAGTATATTTAATGCCATTCTGTTGTAGCTCAGAGCAGATCTGAGCTTTGCCATTTAGATTCTCAACATAGTTATAGAATGCCTTGTGGTTGTCTTTGGAATCTTTGGGAATTTTATTTTCGTAACTAGCTTTGGAGGATTTTATGGGGGATCTCAGCTTCTTACTGAGGCTGGTAAGGGAGTTTTTCGCATCCTGGAATTTTTCTCTTTTCTGCAACAGTTTTTTTTCCTTTTGTTGTAAAGTTTGTTTATGGCAGGGGACATCCTTGTTTGTGCCATAACTGTAATTCACCTTTGATCCCCCCAAAAGAACAGTGCATTCTTGTTTGAGCCATAACAGTAACTCAGCATTGCCCCCCAAAATAACAGTCCATCCTTGTTTGTGCTATAACAGTAACTCATCTTTGCCCCCCCAAAAAAGTACAGTTTCTCCTTGGCTGTGCCATAACGGTAAGTCAGCTTTGCTTCCCCATCCAAAACAACAAGTAAATGACCCAATTTGCTAGCAAACCATCTTTGAAATGCTAAAAGTGCTATTAAAGGACCTGTCCCTGAAACATTTGCACATATTTATCACACAGCATTCCACGTTCATGTATTAGCAATCATGTATACCTCTGAAATCGCTTGACAAATATGCCCATGCCATCAGTACATTTCTACCTAATGCAAACAGATAAAAGTGTAAAAATCTATGCTTTGGATGTTTCTTAAATACATTCCAGTAGATGCAGTATGTAGGTGACAAAATAGAAGCATACCTTCTGAATTTCAGTACTCTGCTGTACTGATATATCCTGATGAAAAAGGGTTCTTGCAGTCTTCCAAATGTATACAGCTGTCCTCACCATCAGTTTGCCTAGCTACACATTTAGTTGCCTTTTATATGGTGTAGATTCAGAGCTCTTAACTTGGTGAAGATGCAAATGAGGTGTGAACTCATTAGAATTACTGAATCCCCAAAAAATGGATCTGTGTAGGAGATGTAAACATAGTGTAGGCATTCCCTCAGTGTTTTTTTTAATGGATTGCAACTGTGAATGATTAGAGGTTGGGAGAAGGAAAACACAACAGCACTGCAGGCTGCCTTACTTCCACTGGCTATGTCATTTACATCTACAAAGTGTTAAAGAAATGTAAGTAAGCAGCACACAAGTCATAGGTTGTGTTCCTTAACATCCAACCTGCCCTTTATTTTTTGGCAACTGCATATGATATTATTCCTTCTTAATATCCTCACACATTTTTAAGGCCAATAATATATAATGGCTTACACGCTGTATGTGTCAGTGTCAGATTGCTGCTCAGTTAAATGAAGAATGGCCAACAAACATAGAAATGTAAGGCAGAGCTGTACATTTGCAAGCAATAATCATGACTTTGTGTGATCACTAGGTGCACTACATCCAAAATTAATACATGTACAAATAATACTTGTATGATTTGATATCAATGTAGATGCTGTTGCAGTTGGTTGTGTGTACATTGATTTAAGTTCTTTGCTACAAATGTGTATTTTAATAGATTGCTTTTCCTCATCTCAAGTATCTCTCCATTTTTTTCCTCTTTTTTTTTTTGGTGGGGGGTGCCCTGTTTGCGCGATGCACCACTTAGCATAAACTGGACAATAATTAGTAAAATAGGTAATGCAACATTGCTAGTTTTGTGGCAGCATGTGTAAGTTTAAGGCTTGAATGCATATGGTCCTGGGTTCTAGTACTGGGTGTACAACTTTTATTTTAGTGTTGTGACATTGCAGTACATAGCAATGAACTGCAACATAGACAAGTGTTTTCTCAGCCTTCTTGTGGCAACAGGTGTAAATGTAGTGTTGCTGTACACAAGGTCCTGGGTTCGAATACAGCATAGTCTGTACATTTTTACTGCTGTTCCACTTCCCATTGCAGTCTCTGTCACTTATAATACTTGACATGATGTAGCTGATATTAATTATATGCATGAGAGCTGAGGCACTAGTATTGTGTCAGTTATGAATTCATTCATCTAAGTATTATCACATCTATTCTCAAATGTATGACTGTGGATATACTGTGTACTATGTTCCTGTAAAGTATATTTTTGCTATCTTGACTGCCGTGGCTTTCACATTTGTCTAACACACATGCACAACTGCCTGTACATACAATAACCTTAGATTTGCTTTGCTTGCCAGTGTTCCTCTCCATTTACCATCAGGTAAATGCAGTGCTCATAGGTGTGCACTGCTGAGAACTGTATTTGCATAATGGTAAGAAGAGCACAACTGTTTCAAACAGTGTGTGTGCTCCCAGTAAATATGACGACTGGAATTGGTGGGAAAGCATCACTCCATTGCTCTAGATCTATTGCAGACATGGCAGGTGTTTGTGGGGAAGGTGTCAGGTTTAGGGCACAGAGATGGGGTGTCCAGAAGTCCAAGATTTTCATTGGACTTCTTGTTAAGAATCACAGTGCCAGGCTTTGGCAGGAGGAGTATTCTAGCTCCCAGTATAAATCAGAAGCTTAAGATAGTTTAGCCCAGGCTGTAAGTAGTGCCACCGGTATCTCCTGCATTAGTGAACAATGTAAGAATCACACCAATGACTTTCAGAGGATGAAAAGGGCTACCCTTGACCACTGGATCAGGGAATTTAGGACTGTGGATATCCCACACTTGTGTGAATATCAACTACAAAGAGTACTTGTAAGACTTAGAAGCTGAATATAGGCAAGACTGGTATTCATAATGGCATTCTGTTCCATTTTTTCCACAGCTGCACGTGATCATGGGGTAAATGTCTGAACCTATGGGGTTAGATTGGTGAGGATGAGGGACTCATTCGGTATGTAAGCAGCAGAATAATAGTGTTATTCTAGCATTAAAAGTTAAAGATAGCTTTTTCTGTATTTTATAGAGTTGTAACAAATTGAGCATGCATTTCCCAATTGTAAAAGCAAGTATGCATGCATTAGTCTGTGGCACAAACCAATAGTCTAGTATTACAATATCAAACTGAGCATGCATATCTTATAGATTCATAGATTCAGAGACTAGTACTATACTATTAGTATCTCAACTGTAAAAGCAAGTATGCATGCATTAGTCTGTAGCACAAGCCAAGAGTACAATATTCCACTTTAGTGAGAGATCATAAATTCAAATACCACATTTCCCATCTAAAGAATACTGCAACTTCTGCAGTTTATATTTAAATTAAATTAAAACTTCTATACCAGTGACAAAAATGCCCTGCTGTAAAATGTAATCTGTATAACTGGAACATGCATATGTGCAATATATGCACCTGTCAAGGAGCGCTTGCTGCAATCTGTAGTATAGTGTGCATCTGTTAGTAGCTGGTAGTCTTAAAAGTAAAAGTTATCTGTTAGGAGTTAATCTTAAAAGTAAAAATTATTAGTCAATTAATTGTATCAATGCATTGAATGTCACATATGAAGATACTAATCTTATCTCTTTTTTTTTCTCTCACCCCAACCCTTATCTTCTCTTTTTTATTTTATTTTTATTGATTTATTTATTTTATTAACTGGCATCAAAATGTGTCTATGTCATCCATGTGTACCACATAACTAAAAGCTCCACAGCACAGTGGGGTAGACCTGCCCTACATGATCTGCCTGCCTCCCCTCCACCAACTCCAGCACCAATGACCAACACATCTGTAATCCAACCTGGCAGCACCTCCACTACTGCCCCTGCCCTACTTGCCTCCTCAGGTAGTCCTGCCCTGCAGTCTGGTCCAGTGGTACCCTCCAAGAGCAGTGGCAGAGATGATGATTTTGTCATCCATGTTGAATTGCCGGGGATGGTGCATAGGGTTGTGCAGTGCACTGTTGGTGCGCACCTATGCCAGCTGAAGAGGCTGCTCTCCCTCGTTTTATGTAATACCAGGAGGAGGAGATGTAGCTGTCACAAATTCCAGCAAGTGGCAGAGTGAGGTGAAAGTGATGACAGTCCAGTGGGCGAGAACTCGAGTCTCACTGTCACCCAGCTTGATGGCCCTGGGTTTGGGATGCCCCCACCCTAATCATGGTGTCCCCCAACCTTTTGTGTCTACCACTGTCTCTTGTCTTATTTGTGTTGTTTGTCTGCAATTGTTTACTCAACTACCCAACTTACCTCTCCCAGACATACTTATGTCTCTTCCCCAACATTCCTCTCTCTCAAAAAAATGGGCACCTGTCCCACAAAAATAAAAAAAATAAAAAAATCATCCTATACATAGGTCTACATTTCCACACGTGTCTTCTTGACACTCCTGATTTGATCCAATTGGCTATACAACATGTTTGTGTTGTAGTCACCCCTCTCTCTGGAGATGACAGTCCAAATTTGGTTAATATTTTGCATATATGTTTACTTTACACTGTTAAAGAAAAGGACAACTATGGTTCTTTCCTACCTCCCTCCAGCACATTCCTGCTCTGCTTTCCCTTTGTTCTTCCTCTAGTTGTTCCCCATTTTACCACAGTCCTACCTTCCCCATTTCTACTCTTTAATGCACTATTGCGTGATTGTGCCCATCGCGCACCAACGCACAACAAAGTTAATGCAAACATAGTTAAAAGTATTGCATACAGCTGTATTCGAAACAAGTACCATACTGCCCCATAAAGGAATGTATAACTGCATTGACTGTTTTAACACATGCTGCCACAGAGTCAGTTAAGTAGCAGGTGTATTCCAGAGACACACTACTAACTGTTAGACTTTGTTCACCAATTCGCAGTGACAGTGAGCAGCGTCAAAATGCAGCAGCACATATTGTATAAACAGTTCATGTCATTGCATTATCACTCTGAAATGAAAAGTATTTTAAAGAATTAGATACACCTGTATTTGAACACAGTACAATCTGGGCCAAAAAAGGAATGTATCAATGCATTAACACATGCTGCCACAGAGTCAGTTAAACAGCAGGTGTATTCCTTAGACTCAGTACTAAATGTCAGGCTTTAGCAATGTGGCTCATGTTTGTGCACTGCTCACATGCATGCAAACATGTGTATCTCTCATGTATATGCACTTTGCTAACTGTCACACAAACCTGCTGCTCATCGCACTATAGAAATACTTATATTAAGCTGTATTACTGATGCTTATTGTCCATTTCCTGTGTATTATATGAAATTACATGTGTAAACATTACAAACTGAGAGCCCTGTCTAACAATATGTCTTATATTTACAACACATCCATCTGTTGCCACCCCCCAAGCACTGCAACCCTGGTGTCTCAGAACTTCTTCCACGCATATATCAACTACAGTACAAAATGTAATATCAAATGTTGCATGCTATGCAATGCACATCAGTCTGGCAACATGCAGAACTACAATTATTGACCCATATGCCTAAAGTCATTTATCTGCAAGGCTATGGCAGGAATCAGCATGGACCATATCCACAGGGACATAGATGATCTTCAACACGCTTGACCCGATCCATTTTGTTTATGTCAAGCATACATCTTGCTTATTGATCCTCGTGGACTTCTTGAATACTGATCCCACTGACCTGGATGAGAGATAGCTAGGACATACCACCTATGTTGACTTATCCAAGGCCTTTGTCACTATCCCCCATTCATGTGACATAGTGAAGATCCCCCATGTGGGAATTAAGCCATACAGTAGTATAGGGATAGGCACCTGGATCACTGATGTAACCCATACTATCAAAGTTGGGGACTGCACCCGCACCAGTACCCAATTACCATTATAATACCACAAGGATCTCTGCTGGGCCCTCAACTTTTTGAAAACTACTTTCCTAAAGTACAGGCAATGGTAGGTGGCCTGTGGTTTACCAGTTTTGCAGATGACTGGTACCTGGACACACTAATACAGAGTCCACCAATGGTGCTAACATATTACAGAATGAGCTGCCACACATAAATGGTTGGTGCCAACCTCACAGACTGAACCTTAAGGCATGCAATGGCTCATTGTCCCCTTTGGCAATGAAGTACTCCAGCTAATTATGATATACATAGCACCCCTCTAAGCTTAAATACAGTGTTGTGAGACTTGGGAGCACATGTTGATAGCAATTTACACTTTCATCACTATGTGTCCGTAGTGGTGACACACACATTCTGCACTGTGCACATCATACATAATGACATCACATCCAAAACCAGGGTGGTCACAACTCTGCTGTACTCTACCCTTATCAGACCACTAATTGAGTACAATGCTCCCTTCTGTCTGTACCTCACCAGACACCTGCAGCAACTGGAGAAAACACAAGGTTGTGCCTGGGAGACTTCAGGGGGTCCAAACATGACATACATGGAAAGACTGAAAGACCTGCCAGTGTACTCAGTATAATGCAGGCTACTGGGAGGTAACCTATGCCTGCAGCCTCAGGCTCTGCATTACTGGAAATGCTGCCTGCCCTACAGAGCAGTCTCAGACCTTGCCCTACTGGAAATGCCGCACATCTGCAAAGCAAATGTAACAAGAATAACTTGGCCCAGGGTTTTCAAACTAGCCTGTGGCATAAATAGAACATGCTGGAAAGACAGATATATCATCTCATGACTCAGACTCCTCTGTAATAGGCTCCCACTGCAATTGAATCAGTGCTCTTCAATGACCCTGTTCAAGTGCAAGCTTGACTACTGGTTGGGTGATTGTAAAGTCACTTCTGGGGTAGCACCTATGTTCCTCATGGACAGGGCCAGTTGGTGCTGCTCACAAAATCTCTCTGCTAACAACGAACATCCAGCTATGCTCAAAATGGGTACTTGTGTTTTTACACAGCTAGGCTTCTAAATACTGTATGGCCATTAGGCTAGACACCTTTATATATACATATAAAGCTCAGGTCTCCCAACATTTGTCTCCCACATGGCCTGATGATATCATCCACTATAACTTCACCTGCAGTCTTGTAAAAGTCAGACCTGTGCCATGGCACTTGAGTAATGTACTGTGTTCTGTAGTCTGTGTAGTTAGATAGGTAGAAACAAAAAAGCCAAGGGAAGACGCCTCCAGCAAGTATGCGGTACAGATGCAATACACCAACTGTTCAAATTCAGTAATGAATAGAATAGAGCAACGATAGTTCTGTATTTGACGTTTATATAAGTTTTATATGTCTATATACTTATAGGTAATATTTTTATTTAAACAATCAAATCAAGATGAATTTGTTTATTTATCTATTGTTAACTGTCATTAAAATCCTAAATACTAAAAAACTTTTAAATAGTGATTTTTTCAAGATTGTAATAATAATAAGAAAATAATAAAAATAATCATAATGATATCAAAAATGATACTAAATTAATAATAATGACAATAAATAATGGTTCAATAACCAATGCCCTACATATTGTAACATACCCCCTAAAAGTTGAGATGTGAATGCAAACCAAGTATAAAACTAGGTTGGGTTGTGTTACATTATTATACCCTAACACAAATACCTTTGTAAGGATTTTGTGCATGCTATGCACCACCTAACATCTACAAGGTGATATGTAATCTCCTTAAAGTTAAAAGTTTTAAGATACAGGTAAGGGAGATAGCTTCATTTAGGCCTGGGTATGTATGTGCGGCCGTCCTCAATTGCCATAGCAGTTCTTCCTTTTCTAATAAGATCTGCCATGGACCTGAGTTCGCTTCCACCTTAATTTGCTTCAAGACAGCAAAATTAAAAGCGTGGTCCTTATGTTGCATGATGTGGCAAGCTAGTGCGTTGTTAATGTCGCTTTTAGCAATCGCATACAAGTGTTCGTATATTCTTTTATGCAGTGCCCTCTCAGTCTTTCCAATGTAGAAAGCCGGGCAGTGTCTGCAGCTTGCCACATAAACCACTGCTTTAGAAAAGCAGCTAAAATTTCCAATCAACCTATATTTTACATTGTTAATAACCACATGACTCCCTTCCTGTATACATTTGCATTGGTTGCAAAACCCACACTTGGTCATACCTTTCAACCTTTTAAAGGTGGTGATGTTATTCATTTCTAATAGGGCTTTTAGGTTAAAGCCTTTTCTAAAAGTAATATTGGGTGTCCTACCTAACAAATGATGTAAGTTTGTGTCTTCCATTATATTTGCCCAATTTTTCTGTAAGATTTTTCTTATAGAATGATGGTCTATAGAAAACGTGCACAAGAACCTAACTCCCATGTCAGATTCAGTAGTACTTTTATCGTTCCTCACAACCATCTCTTGGTTAACTGTTACAGACGGGTCATTTCTATTTAAAATAGGCTTAAAATATCTAGATTCCCTTTTGGATATCACCTCAGACTTAATCTCCAAAATGAGTGAATCCGGGTATCCGCTGTTTAGGAACATGTTCGTCAGGTTACTGCACTCGTCATGGAAGTCTTCATCCCTGGTGATCATACGTGCCGCCCTCACCATCTGCCCTTTAACTACCGCTCTTTTTTGATGGAGAGGGTGGCAGCTGCCAAAGTGAAGAAACCCATTGGAGTAGGTGGGCTTTCTGTAGATCTGAATGGTGAATCTAAAGGCACCGATGTCCTTATTTAACTTTATATCTAAAAAACTAATTTCAGTGTCATTAACCTCATATGTGAAATCTAGGAAATTAGTCATAGTTTTAATGTCATCTATAAATGAGACTACCATTTCAGGAGGCCCTTTCCATAAGAGGAACATGTCGTCCTGGTACCTGGTGTACCAGGCGACATGTTCCTTAAATAAGGGGTTAGTAAACAGTAGAGTGTTTTCCCATTGCGCCATTACGCAATTGGCAAAAGAACCCCCACAGGGTGATCCCATGGCTACACCGGAAGATTGCCTGTAAATCGAATTGTTAAAAGTGAAAAAGTTATATTTTAGCACTAATTCCAATAGGGTCTCAGTAGTGTAGATAGTATTCTGTTCTACTTTTCTTGACTCAAGGAACTCTCTCACCCAATCCAAACCCAGTTGTTGTGGGATGACAGTGTATAGATTTTTAACATCCACAGTCATAAATGTTAGGTTAGGGTCAAAGGGTATCATTGATGTTCTCTAGAAAGCCCCACGAGTCCCTACATATCTGGGTTTCTTTTTCTATGTATGGTTTTAAGACACTATCTACATATTTGGCACAGGCAACCAAAATGGATCCCCTGCCATCAACTATGGGTCTGAAGGGGGGGGGTCAAAAATTGATTTATGAATTTTGGGGGCTCCAAAAAAAGAAGGCATTCTTGGTGCTACGATGCTCAAATAAGTGTGGATATCAGTGTCTATAAAGTCTTCCAGGAACAAATCTTCTATTGTAGTCCTAATCCTATTGTATGCTGTGTTAACCTCATTAATACTTGTTACCTCATAGGGGCCATATTCCAAGTGGGTAGTCAATTTGTTTATATAATCTATTTGGTTCATGAAAATGAGCCCACTACCCTTGTCGGGCTTCATAACCCGGATGTTACAATCCTGTAATAATTTTATAAAATCACGTTGTTCAGTTGTTATGTTAAGGCTATGTTTGTTTTTGTTATTGGTTTTGTTAGCAGCCAAAAATCTTAAATCCAATTCACAAGATTTATTATTATTAATTTAGTATCATTTTTGATATCATTATGATTATTTTTATTATTTTCTTATTATTATTACAATCTTGAAAAAAATCACTATTTAAAAGTTTTTTAGTATTTAGGATTTTAATGACAGTTAACAATAGATAAATAAACAAATTCATCTTGATTTGATTGTTTAAATAAAAATATTACCTATAAGTATATAGACATATAAAACATATATAAACGTCAAATACAGAACTATCGTTGCTCTATTCTATTCATTACTGAATTTGAACAGTTGGTGTATTGCATCTGTACCGCATACTTGCTGGAGGCGTCTTCCCTTGGCTTTTTTGTTCTTACTAGTTGGTTTGGTTTTTTGGATTCGTAGTTAGATAGGTAGGGGTTCTGTTTTCACTGCAGTTAACTGTGTGTGTGTGTGTGTGTGTGTGTGTGTGTGTGTGTGTGTGGTGCGCGCGCATGTGTGTGTGTGTGTGTGTGTGTGTGTGTGTGTGTGTGTGTGTGTGTGTGTGTGTGTGTGTGTGTGTGTGTGTGTATGTGTCTAGCCAGAATAGCAGAAGTGTGTATCCAACAGTTACCACTCCAATTTCATGGGTTGACATTATTTTGATGCTTGCAAATGCCTACACATCCATTTCATGCAGGTCTCCCAAATTCTTCTCTCCAACATGCACTGCTGATGTCATCCACTAAAGTTGACCTGCGGTCATGTAAAAGTCCCTGCAGTCATGTAAAAGTCAGACTTGTGCTGTGGTGGTTGCATGAAGTACTGAGTTCTGTAGTCAGTATACTTAGGTAGGGGTTCTGTTCTCATTACAGTCAAGTAAGTGTGTGTGTGTGTGTGTGTGTGTGTGTGTGTGTGTGTGTGTGTGTGTGTGTGTGTGCGTGTGTGTGTGTGTGTGTCTAGCCAGAAGAGCAGAAGTGCATATCCTGCAGTTACTGCTCCAGTCCCATGAACTGACAGAACTGTAATACTAGTATATGCCTACAGATCCATTTCATGCAGGACACCCAACTTCTTCCCTCCAACATGCACTGCTGATATCATCCACTATAAGTTGAACTGTAACCATGTAAAAGACAGGCTTGCATTGTGGTGCTTGCATAAAATACTGGGTTCTCTAGTAAGTGTACTTGGATAGATAGAGTTCTGTTTTCACTGCACTCAACTTGGCATATGTGCGTGTGTGCATGCACGCATGTGTGTGTGTGTGTGTGTGTGTGTGTGTGTGTGTGTGTGTGTGTGTGTGTGTGTATGTGTCTAGCCAGAAGAGTAGAAGTTTGTATCCAACAGTTGCTGCTCTTATCCCATGGATTGACAGTATTTGAATGCTTGCAAATGCCTATAGATACATTTCATGCAGGCTTCACCACTTATCCTCTCCAACATGTACTGTTGATGTCATCCATTACAAGATGACCTGTAGTGATATAAAAGTAAGACTTGTGTCATGGTGCCTGCATAGAGTACTCAGTTCTGTAGTCTGTGTACTTAAATAGGTTGGAGTACTGTTCTCACTGCAATCAAGTGTGTGTGTGTGAGTGTGTGTGTGTGTGTGTGTGTATGTGTGTGTGTGTGTGTGTGTGTGTGTGTGTGTGTGTGTGTGTGTGTGTGTGTGTGTGTGTGTGTGTGTGTGAATGTGTCTGTGTGTGTGTCTGTGTGTGTGTGTGTGTGTGTGTGTGTGTTGTCTAGCCAGAAAAGCAGAAGTGTATATTTTGCAGTTACCACTGCAATCCCATGAATTGATAGTATTTTGATACTTGCACATGCCTACAGATCCATTTCATAAAGGACTCCCAAGTTCTTCTCTCCAACATGCCCTAATGATGTCATCCACTATAAGTTGACCTGCAGTCATATAAAAGTTAGACTTGTGATGTGGCACTTCTGAGCTCTGTAGTCTGTGTACTTAGAGAAGTGTGTATCCTGCAGTTACTGCTCCAATCCCATGAATTGACAGTATTTTGATACTTTCACATGCCTACAGATCCATTTCATGCAGGTCTTCCAGCTTCTTCTCTCCAACATGCACTGCTGATGTCATCCACTATACGTTGACAGGCAGTCATGTAAAAGTCAGAGTGTGCCATGGCACTTGAATAAATTACTGTGTTCTTACATAGGTAGGGGTTCTAGTCTCACGGCAGTTAACTGGGTGTGTATGCATTTGTGTACTTGCTTGACAATAGAAAGAGCATTTTACAACAGCATGTTCAACATTGTTTTTACCTTCCTCTCAATAGACTGCTGATTTGTAGATGTGCATTATACACATCAGGGCAGTGTCAGAGATGTCCTATAGTCCAGGTACAAGTCACCTCATCCTTTCCAATACAGATTTCAGGAACAGGGCTTTCAGTATATCCATGTACATCATGACATGGTTTGTAGGACCTGTATTTTCTTTGTGTGGAAACCCCCGTGGTCTGTCCAGCAGTTGCAGGTGTCTGGTGAGGTACATGCACAGAAAGCATTATACTGTATTAGTGTTCAGATTAGGTTTGTGTACAGTGCTGCTATATCATCCTCAGATCTGGATACACTGACCTGACTTCTGAGTTGCATGACATAGCCTTTCCATATCACCCTGGACACTTGGTCGAAGTTCAGATTGCTATCTACATGTGTTCCCAAATCTTGCACCACTGGTTTCAGCATAGGGGGAAGTGTTGTTATAAGTCACAAATCCTGACACATTTAGCATTTATTAGTTGACCATATGACTTTGGCACCAAACATTTGTGTGCGTTAGCCCCTCTTGTACTATAGTCACATCATTGGTGGATTCAATGATTGCAATCAATATGCATGAATCAGCAAACTTGGTAAGCTCCAGGTCATATGCTGTAGCCTGGACTGTTGAAAAATAGATTCCAAACAGTATAGGGCCCAGAACAGATCGTTGGGTTACACCAGTGGTGACAGCTACAATGGTAGAGGTTGATTCACCTATTTTCACAATATGTGATCTGTCAGTGAAGACATTGGTTAACCATATAGTGATGTAAGTGTTAATCCACAGCTGGTAGAGTTTATCAATGATACCTGAGTACAGGAATTGTATCCAAACCCTAGGACAGATCAAGAGAGTCATTATGCACTGTGTTGCCTTCATGCAGGCCTATCACACAGAAACAATGGGCTGTGACAACATCACAGATCGTCTGTTGTGACTCAGAACATATGCCTACCTGACACGGTGTGATACACACTTCATCATACCCACCAGATGGACTATGTTCCTGTAGAATGGTGGACATCGACATGCATCTATCTGAGTGGGCTAGGGACAGCACCTGATGCATGAATGTATAGACACATCCTGACTCTTCTGATCTCTGAGGTAGACCAACCTGCCATCATGGAACTTCTCTAAATGGACACTAGTAATATCTCAGCTGTGTGCAACAGACATGTGTGAATTTTTGATGCTACATCTATGTCTGTTATATCTGTCAGATGTCCTCCAAGAGCACCATCCTGTGGAATTTGAAAAATCCAAGGCAGTCAACAGGAGTCCACACTGAGGTATTTACTCCACAAAGACAGATGTAGCCATCATCACCTATATCACCAAGTGGATAAACCAGTGGATCACATACGTGGCATCTAAATATGTAGAAATGTGGGAAGTGACCTATATCACATGTCCAGTGAACAAGTGTGTATATCAGGGCTGTCTGCAAGGCCCTTTCCTGTCCATGATTGAAATAACAGATGTCAGGAATGATATACAAATCCTGTGCCCCAACAGCTGTCTGGATGAATACAGATCGCGGACAATTATTGACTGCAACTGTGATATTGGTATAATACAGACAGTATCAACACACATCAAAGATTGCTGCCACAGCTATGACAACACATAAGATGAAAAAAAAGTGGGGATTTGTTTCATTATGCAAACAAATGCACAAACCAAGGATCATGTAGATGTCACACCCTATCAGCAAGCCAGTTGTTATGTGTCCTGTGTCCTGGAATATATGGTAAGTGGAATGTCCACCAGCATGTGTCCATGGTGGTGAGTACTCCCTTGTATGTAACACAACTATGGAGTATGAGCAGGACATCCACATAACAGGCCATAATACCTTCACAGTTCACAGCCTTCACCACCCCAATTCCTGAGTACAATGCACCCTTCCTCATGTCCTTCCATACACATCTTCCAATGATATGTTACTGAAGTGTACCACCTTTGTCACTGTGAGCTGTCACATATCTCTCTGTGCATACCTAGGTATTAGTTTTGTTGCATAAACATTATTGTCTGATGGTACAGTACTCCCATCAAGGTATAATACCACATGCATATGTGATAGCTGTTTCAGTGATGCACTCATGACATGCATAGCTATTTAATGACATTGATGGCATGGTTTACATTCATGATAGTGTGGATTGTGCCATATATATCTTTCTGCCATGCACACCAGAAAACTAGCCTATAGTGATCATAATGTCAAATGTGTCTTTTCACATATCCTGCAAATGTTAGTGTCACAAGGGTATGTTTGATTATACTCATAGACTGCTGACATGTCCTAATATTTGTACAAATGTGTTGGTGCTGAACCATCTATGCTCACTGCGAAACACATATTTTGAGTCAGAGACATGGATATTACTTGTGGTATTATTCTGATATTGTCCATGATTGTGTGTTATGGTTTTGCTGTGGGCCATGAGCCTATATCGGTGTCCTACTTGTTGTAAGCCTCACACAGGCAAATCAGTTTGCACAGCTTCACAATATGCACCTAAACCAAATTGTATTTAACATCCATGATACGTGTCATCTTCATTCTTCATGTCTGGATGCTTATATTAAATAGACATCAGACATCCTCCACTGTTATGTCATCTTGTGTGACAGTCACATCTTATACATTTGTCATTGCGCAGTCCATACTGTGCCATGTGGAAGTGTGCTTAGTGTACCTGCTGCAACTATCTTCCTTTTAAATTTTCTCATGGGCAGTACATTACAATGATTCACTTGTCCTCCTTCCTGGTGTTAATCCCTATACTTCATCGAAGTGCCCCTGTTCAATAAGCACACTTCCCATGACTGTTTCTTATAAATAGCAATCCATGTACCTTTAAAAATAAAAATAAATTGCTAGAATGCACTAGTGACAATGGCAAAATGACAAAAGCACCTTTTCTTAACAGTTGAGGACTTTTGTTCCTTATTCTATATGGGAACTTCTTCAGAAGTGAGCATTCAAATTTAAAAACAATTTATATGCACACCATTAAAATAATTATGTGATGTTAAAAAACCAGTGGAAGCATAGAAGCAATTAAATAATTAAAACCTTATCAGGAATCAAAATATTTCAACTTTAACACAGAATTTGTGGAACAGGCTTCATTTAACCTGGGTTAACTCATAGCATCTAACCTGAGCTGCCATTTTAACTTGCATTACTCCAAACACTATTTTATTACAAACCCACAGTCATTATTAATTATCTGTTCAATCACCAAAAAAACTAAATAATGTGTGTTGAACTCATTGACATGTTCATACAATGCATTTGTGACCTTACCCTTCCTAACGTCCGGTAAATGCTCATATATACATACATTCTTTCAATTTCCTAGATGTCTTGCTAATGTAAAAGACTGAACAAACAAGGCACTTAGCAAGGTAAACTACCTGCTTAGATTTACAAGAGAAATGACTGTTACTATTAAATATTTAACCCAATATTAAAACTGTCGCAAATAATAATGTTAGGGCATTGGGAACAGGAACCCAACTTGATCATCCTTCTACTGTGGTCTATTTTCCTATACATGGCCAGCGTATTCTGTTATGAACAGTTTTTGAATGCTTTATCTTTTTAAAAACGATGCAGGGCTTTTCCCTTATTCTCTCCGTAATGGATCTATCTGACATAAAAAGACCCTGATTTTTGTAAATATAGTTCATAACAGCTGTACTATCCAATGTGTATGTAATAACAAAAGGTTTATTGCTCTCATAACTAACTTTCCTGTATGTAGAAATAACCACATTGCTGGTATAATCTCTGCTTATAGCTAATATAGATAAATAGGTACTGTAAATTCTTTTGGAAAAAACTTCATCTTTAATTTCCAACACAAAACGATTAGGGTATCCCCTGTTACAAAATATGTGTACCAAGCTGTTACACTCTTTATAGAGTACTTCTATATCTGAAATCATTCTGGCTAGTTGGACCAATTGTCCTTTTACAACAGCCTTTTTTTTGAAATGTGAGATGACAGCCATTGAAATGAAGATAATAATCTGAAAATGTAGGTTTTCTATGAATGTTAGAACAAAATCTTCCACTTTCTACATCCCTTTTCAACTCAATATTCAAGTAGGCTATTTTTTCATCAAAATTGTGGCTAAATCTTAAAAATTCAACTTTATCATTAATATAAGAAATGATCCATGTAACTTATTGGGGGAAACTACCCACAAAATGAAACTATCACCCAGAAAACCTCTTATATAGTACCCAGCAATTACTAAATGCACTATTAAAATATATATTCTGATTCCTAGTGTGCCATTATATAATTAGTGAAGATCAGGGCACATGCTGCTCACATAGCCACCTCGGTCTCCTGCCTAAAATATTGGCCTTCAAAATAGACATAGTTATTTTTCAAAACTATTTCCATGAGCACAATAATAGCCTTATCTTTGTCCGAAGATAAATCTGCATTTCTAATCATATCCTCTTCAAACCACTGTAGCCCCACATCATGTCTAATCACTGAATACAAATTTGGAACATCAGTGATGACAAAAATTGCATTTTCTACAAACTACAGTCTAGGATATTGAAAAAATGTTTATAAGAGCATTTACTGGACATCAGGAAGGGTAAAGTCACAAATGCATTCTTTAAACACATCAATGAGATCAACACACATCATTTTTTTTTTTTTGTGATTGACAGGTAATTAGTGATCCCCAGGGGTTTGTAATTAAAGAGCATTTGGAAAAATATGAGTTAAAATGGCAGCTCAGGGTAGATGGTATGAGTTACCCCAGGTTAAATGAAGTCTGTCCATAAATTATGTGTTAAAGTTTTAATATTTTGATGCTTGTTAAGGTTTTCATTATTATTTGGTTCTATGTTTCTATTGGTTTTTAACATCACATGATGATTTAATGGTGTGATTATATATACTCTTTTTTTAATATTCATTTTTGAAGAAGTTCCCATATAGAATAAGGAATGAAACTGCTCAACTCTCTATAAAAAGCATTTTTGGAGTTTTGCCATTGTCACAAGTGTATTCCAGCAGTTTTTTTATTTTTATCAGTGGTTTTATATATGCTTGGGTTCCTGGTTTATTTGTGATGTCTTTATCTGTGCAATGGCAGACAGTGAATCGGTGAACCAAGAATGTTCAAAAGCAGTTGAGTGACCTTATCTTATTATTACAACATATGAGTCAACAATTCATATCCAGTGGTCTGAACGTGTGGCTTGCACAGTCTCAGACAGGGGGCTTGAGTTCTATGGGAGAAAATCTGGGCTATCTTTGACACAACCTTCTCCACACTCCATTGAGAGTGGTAATATGAATGGAAATCTGAACATTGATTGTAATGAATGGAAAACTAATAATTTTGTGTTAAATTTAAATATCTCCAGAGTGGATAATCCCTGTGAGACTTTTTGGTCCATCAGGGACCATAAGGTGTTATTTGAGAAAAAACTTTTGAATTTTAAGAAATTACAATTGGAAAACAGTTATTTGTTAAAAAGTACTGACTTAAACCAGGTTCCTAAAGGTCTATACTTGTGGAGCTACCCCAATGGGGTGGTGAAAGGCTTTGAATTTCAATGAGAGCTATGTGCAGAATTTGATAGAGCTGGTTGTGATATTATGAAATTAATGGTGAAATACAAAAACCTTCAACTTAATCAGCTTTCCCATGATATCAATGTTTTGAACAGGTGTACTTGGGAGGATTTGGTGTTTGACATGTACAAAGTCAATTATAATAAAAAAAAATTCTAGTGTGGACAAATCATGTTCCTCTATTTTACAACAAAAGCTCTCTAAGCTTAAAAGAGACACTGATGATTATTTGAACGGGAGACTATAACCATCTCCTCCTGGTTCCCATGCTAACCATACAACTGATATGAATCAACATCCAATCAGAGATGACCAGGATATTTCCTCATCAAATGCATATATAGAACCATGGGATGGTTCAGCCCCTTTAGAACATTTTGAGGTGAGGAGATTGAAGTGAATCCATAACAGGAGCCATAAATTAAATTCCGGGAGACATCGGGAGAATGATGCGGTGCTTCTTTGACAAGGAGTCAAGCCCAAGAAGAAATATTTCAAGAAGAAATAATACCTGGTATCTTAGTTTTCGAAAGTGTTTGCAGCAACACTGTAAATGTAGTAGAAAATTACTCTAATGACTTTAAAATTTTTAACATCTACTCTATGAACATCAATACTAATCATGCTAATTGATTAGACAGAGGTCTTAAGTCTGTGCCAGCAAAGAGAGATAACATAGTGGATGTTTTAGTATATTTAAAATTGTACACTTGCAAATTAAACTTAGCACTTTGAGTGATAGTTCTAACACCCTTCATAGCTCTAGTTGTTTCAACCCCACTTTGCACCACAACATCCAATGCTTTGAAAAAAATTGTTAATTGAACATTACAAATATTTTAAGACAACCAAATTTGGAGAAGTTTTTCAATATGTCTGATAATGAAGTTAGGCTGTTAAAAGACTTAACAAAGAATAAGTAAATTAGAGTACTGAAACCAGACAATGGGGTTGGGCTTGTAATAATGAACAGTGAAGATTATACTAATCACATAAATGCTTTGTTGATGACAATTCCTATGTAGAAGTGTCATGAAATTAAATTAACATCACTTTTTGCTAAAATTGATATGCTGTTGGAAGACAAGTTAATGCAGAGTCAGCTGTTTAAAAAGATTATCATTTTATGTTAAATGAAAGACCAGTGGTAGTGGGGGGGTGTTCAGTATCCCAAAGATGCAAAAATCCCTTGATAATCCCCCGTTCAAATCTATTGTTGATGCCCCGAAGTCAAAAACTTATCACATTGTAAAGTATTTGGCTAATGTTCTAAAGTGTGCATTGACAAATTGTCATACATTTGTAAAGAATCATGACATTTTCTTAGCATGTTAAATGAGGTGGAATTTGTGGAAAATTTAATTTGTGTCACCACTGATGTTGAAAATTTGTTTTCAGCAATTCAATATAATTTGGGCCTGCAGTGGTTTGAAGAGCATATGATTAGAAATGCAGGTTTATCATTGGACAAAGTTAATGCCATTACTGTGCTTATGGAAATAGTTTTGAAAAGTAACTATGTCTGTTTTAAAGGCTAATATTTTAGGCAGGAGAGCAGGGTAGCTATGGGAGCAGCATGTGCCCCAATTCTTTCGCTAAGTATGTAATGACGCACTACGAATCAGAATACAATTTTAATAGTGCATTTAGTAACCCTGGGTGATATATATGAGGTTTTTAGATTATATTTTCATTTTTTGGGTGGATTCTTCCAATAAGTTACAGAAAATCTTTTCTTATATTAATAATATAGTTGAATGTTTAAGATTCACACACAATTTTGATGGCAAAAAAGTAGTGTACTTGGATATTGAGTTAAGAAAGGATGTTGAAAATGGAAGATTTTGTTCCAACATTCATAGAAAACTCACATTTTCAAAATTGTATTTTCATTTCAATAGCTTTTATCCCAAATTTTAAAAGAAGGTGGCTGTAAAAGGACAATTGGTCCCACTAGCCAGAAAGATTTCAGATACAAAAGTATTCTATAAAGACTCTAACAACTTGGTGGGAAAGTTTTGTAAGAGGGGATACCCTGAGGGTTATATGTTGGAAATTAAAGACGAAGTTTGTTCCAAAAGAATGAACAGTATCTATTTACCTCTACTGGATACAACTAGAGATGATATGAGCAATGTGGTTGTTTCTACAGACAAGAAAGTTATTTATGAGAGCAATAAACCTTTTGTTTTTACATATACTTTGGATAGTAGAGCTATTGTGAACTGTATTTACAAAAACTGGGGTATTCTTATATGAGATAGATCCATTATAGAGAGAAAATAGGGGAAAACTCTGCATTGTGTTTAGAAGATAAAGCATTCATAAAACTATTTAGAACAGAATATGAGGGCCATGGATAGAAAATTAACTGTAGTAGAGGGATGTTCAAGTACAGTTGCTGTTCAAAATGCCCTAACATTATTATTTGTGAAAGTTCTAATATTAGGGGTAAAATATTTAAGATCAGCAGTCATTTCTCTTATAATTCTGAGCAGATAGCTTGCCTTGCTAAGTGCCTAGCATGTTCAGCCTTTTATGTTGTCAAGAGATCAAGAACACTGAAAGAACATATATATAAGCATTTACTGGACATTAGGAAGGGTGAGGTCACAAACGCATTCTTTAAACATGTCAATGAGTTCAATACACATTATTTAGTTTTTTTGGTGATTGAACAGGTAATTAGTTATGCCCAGGGTTGGTAATAAATAAGCATTTGGAAAAACGTAAGTAAAAATGGAAACTCAGGTTAGATTCTTTGAGTTACCCCAGGTTAAATAAAGCCTGTTCATTAAATTATGTGTTAAAGTTGAAATATTTTGATGCCTGGTAAGGTTTTAATTATTTAATTGATTGCATGTTTCTACTGTTTTTAACATTACATAATGATTTTAATGGTGTTTTCTAAACTGTTTTTTTTTTATTTGAATGTTCAGTTTTGAAGAAGTTCTTATACAGAATAAGGAATGAAAGCACTCAACTCTCAATAAAAGGTGTTTTTGGAGTTTTACCTTTTTCACTAGTGCATTCCACAATTTTTTTTTAATCAATGGTTTCATAAGAGCTTGGGTACCTGGTTAGTCCATGTACCCTTACAGAAACAACTTGTACAGACTGCCAGGAATGGGATTTCCCATTGCTCAGAACTATATACACTGTCCTGTCCTTTGCCTACAACACACACATTAATATATCAAAAACCCTGGTCGTCCATGTTGCATTCTGTGCAATCTTGCTAGCCCATTAGGTTGGAGTGAACACATACAATGTCCTGTCCTGTCCCTGCAACATAAACATTAATATATGACAAACTCTGGTTGTCTGTGTGGCATTCCAAGCAATCCTGCTAGCACAGTATGGTGGAGTGTACACATGCACTGTCTTCTCCTGTCCCTGCAACATAATACATTAATATATGACAAACCCTGGTGGTCCATGTGGCATTCTGCAAAATCCTGCTAGCCCATTATGCTAGAGTGCACACATATACTGTCCTGTCCTGTTCCAACAATATAATACATTCCTGTCCCTGCAACATAATACATTAATATATGACAAACTCTGGTGGTCTGTGTGGCATTTCACACAATATCACTAGCACATTTTGCTGGAGTGTACACATATACTGTGCTGTCCCATCCCCTCAACATAATACATTAATATATGACAAACCCTGCTGATCTGTGTGACATTGCATGCAATATCACTAGTTCAGTAAACTGGAGTGCACACATACACTGTCCTGTCCTGTTCAAGCAACATAATACATTAATATATAACAAACCCTGGTGGTTTGTGAGGTATTCTGCACAATCCTGCTAACCCAATTTAATATGCTGTAATTTAGTTTATTATCTGTGTTGCTTTACATGGTTTTCTGGCCACCATAAAACTGTGCCTGCTTACATTTAAAGGTGAGCTGCAACATGAATATTCATTAAGTGCTGCTGCTCACCATGCAAAAACTCCATGCAGGCTTCACTTCGTGCGATGCCTACACAGAGCATATTGAATCTCAGGGTTAGTAATAGTTCAAATTATATTTCATTGGTGTCAGATAATGGCTCTGTTGATATGCAGCCTTGTAATCTACTCAGAGTATTATATCAAACATACAGTGAAAGCTGTTTTCCTACTAATTAGCATGCAAATCTGTATGATATTAATATTTTTCTTACTAAAGTATTTCTGAATACAGACCTACAAAGTCATACTCTAAAGTTAAATTCTGATATTTTTCTAGAGGAAGTTTTAGGTTTTAGAAGCTACTTCACAAGTAGAAAAGTAGAAAATGTGACAAGGCTCAAGATCCAATGGTTCTGGTGCCACATTTAGGAGGAAAATCAAATGGTATATTACCCCAATCTTATTGAAATTATTTAGTTATAGGAAATATCATAGTACATTGAACAAATACTTGGAACAGCTGAGAAAGGTTTTATTCTCAAACGATATTCAGATCTTTGTTAAATAAGAACTCTTGTCCTATATCCTTCATTCATCATAATGTTAACATTTAGTCAAAGATACTTCCAAAAAGGTTTTGATCAGTTACAAAGTCACATATCTCAAATATCACATAGATCTTATAGTAAGAAGGGAGAGTCAATAAAACAATGCCCTGTTGGAGTTAATCCTCTATAATATTATACAGTCAGATAATGAACAAAGAATATATTCAAGTAAGGAAATTGACTAAGCTCATGTCCCCTTCTTATCTAAAACATTACAAAATTGCCTTTCCTGAAAATCGTACTCAGGCTGTTAAAATCTTCAGTAGTTTCTATCTGTCAAAATCAAAAATAGAACCTCACAACCTATACATTTTTTCTAAAAGTACTAGCTGGAGTGCTGTCTGTCAACAGATCTCGTCATTCTAACTCTTGGTACTCTATGTCCCAGAATTCTGCACAACCCTTTAATAATAGGGATGCACTTTTTACTTCAGAAATAAGTATTACTTCATTTGGTAATGACATTCTGTTACTTTTTCAAAATCTAGTAAAATCAGCTCCACATTTATTACATGCAGTAAATTAATACAATAAAGCTTTAAAGTATAAGTTGAACATTGAGATATCAATTGTTTTCTCTAAGTGCCACGCATAAGGTACTTGACTTCCATTTGGCAACACATGCCAACATTTGAGTTAATGGATACAAATATATCTGTGTTAAATAAAAATATATGAAATGTATGCTTACTTTTACAAATTTTAATTTCACTTGAGACAAAATAAAGGTGGAAGTACAAAAGTGGAATAAGTCTGAATTTAATATTCTTGCTAGGAAGTCTGTCATTAAAACTAAATGTTTTCCCCAGGCTATTATATGTTTGCAACAACTCTATTTTCACATATCCAGAGAAAATCTTTAAATATATTAGTAAAGTAAACCTGATCTTTGTATGGAGCAAAATCTATCATATAGTAAGCTTAAATAGCAGTTTCAGCCCAAGCAAAAAATTAGCTTACAATTTCAAATTACTTGTTATTTGTTTATATTATGCCAAGTCTAATTAAACTTATTGTTTCAGGACAGTTCGCTTTTGGTTCTACTAATACTCATTTTGAACACTTATTGATAGGTCACTTATAAAGAATGATGGTATTTCACCTAGATCTCCTTTCCTTTATTAAATGAATTTCAAAAGATTTCTTTATACATTTTGTATATTAAATTATTAAAATCTGGATTCCCACACATAGATAGAAAACAAGAGCTTTATAAGGAACGTATGTCATTTTAACCTCACAGAGATGATCCAACCATTAATATTAACAAGAAACCACACAGAGTATAGATCTTCTGGTGATAAAACATAAATACCACCACCCAAGTTTATGTACAGCATTCGAATGTCCGTTCCAGATTTGCCACATTAATGTTTCTCTGTTATTAAAGGGGTCTGCAGAATTCAAAGAGTACCAAAAGACAGAATGAAAAGATACGATGACAAGAGTGCGCCCCTGCGTAGTACTTAAAAATTAGGCACTTAGGTGCTACTGATGAACTTACTAAGGGCTACATTTGCAATTTTTCCCAGCTTCTGGGTTGGCATTAACACCTTTATACGTATCTCCACTTAGTACTTTTCAAAAATCTAGTAAAATCATCTCCACATTTATTACACATAGTAAATGAATACAATAAAGCTTTAAAGTTAAGTTACAGTCCAGAAATAATTTCTCAGTATTACTCTGATACATGCTTTATTTGAATTATCAGTTATCTTTATTAAAATAAATGAATGCTTACCTGGATTGGGAAGCATTGTGGAAAAATACTTCTAAAGTCTTGCTTTCTTCTAAATTCATAAGCCAATAATTCATGCTACTGCATAATGCCTACTTAACTCCCATTAAATTAGCTGTTTTAGGTAAAACAGTCTAACAAGGTTAACATAGCCTATTTTTTCAGTCTTGAAAGCTGTTCAAGCAGTCTTGAACTCCTTAATGGAAAAACTTAAACAAGAAATAATGTTCTTCATAATAAATGTGAATGGCATATTCTTCTGCAGGATGTCACGGTAGCATACATGTTGACAGCAGATAATATGGTTATGCGGTTAATTATTTTTGTCTTAATAAGGTACTAAAAGGGAAGATGTTTCACTCAAAGTATGTCATTCCTTTATAAAATCATTATTTTCCTGGTTTAATTTCCCCAGGTCTTTTGGGTTTCAATTACCATGACAGGAATGGACCCCATTCCTAAGTCAGGACATGCTTAAAGTTCATAAAAGTAATACTGTTTCAGTCTTTGATGTTAGCCAAAAGTGCTCTTCTCAGTACCACCAATGTGCCAAAAACTGCCTCCTTCTGCAATTTATACAGAGTTATATGCATTGCTACCATATCTAATCATCCTCATCAGCATCGGCCCCCTTTTTTTCCATTTTTTTCTACATGGGGTCAGGGTATTATGTTAACTGTCAACAGCTCTCTTGATTCAATGCCACCCTCCTACCCTGTTCTGCATTTATGCACATACACCTGAACCACTGCAATCTGTTCTCTTAGATCTTTTCTGCAATTGAATCTGCTTTGGCTTCTGCTCTTATGTCCTCATTTCTTCATCTGTTCCACAGTGTGCAACCTACCACCATTCTCAGGCACTTCATTTCCATCACTTCTAGCTTCCTCGTCTGGTCTGTTTTTACTACCCAGGTTTCTGTACTATACAGTAGTACTGGTCACACCACTTTCTTGTACACATTACTTTTCAGCTAATTTGGCATTCTTCTGAAACAGAGTATACCTGAGACTCTATGCCAGTTGGCTGCAGCCCCTGTGATTCTAGCTTTGACCTCTTCAGTCATACTTCCCTTCTCTTCAACCACCCCTCTCAGATACCTGAAGCTATTAACCTGTTCCACTGTCTTCCCTTATTTCTCAATTCTCATCTTCTTCTAATTTCCCCAATTTGCTGCCATTACCACTGCCTTATCTGTGTTTAGTTTCATCCCATGTTCCTTCAGTTTTACATTCCATTCACCTATCCTTTGCTGAAGTTCTTGCTCAGAATATGCCTGTAATGTCACATCATCTGCATACAGTAACTGTGTTGATCTTTCCCCTCCAACTTGTTTTCTAATGTAGTCCATCACCAGTATGAACAGTAGTGGGCTCAGAGCTGAACACTGGTACACACCCACTCGCACTGGGAACCCCTCAGTGAGACCTAACACTGTTCAAACTTGAGTCATTGGCCCCTTGTACTTTGCCTGTACTAATTCTACCAATGTTTCTGGAACTTTAAACCATCGCTGCACTGCCCAAATCAGTTTTCTTGGGAACTTCTCATATGCTTACTTCAAGTCTAGGAATGCCCATTTGGACTTTTCCTCATCTCTAGCTTCTTCTCAACTATCTGTCTCACTACAAACATTGTGTCAGTTGTGCTGCATCCTGATCTGAATCCAAACTACTCATCTCTCATCCTACTTTCTACCACTCTGCAGATCCATTTATCAATCACCCTGTCTAGAACTTTAATTCAATGTGACAGGAGTTCGATACCCCTGTACTGCCCACAGTTGTAGAGGTCACATTTGCTCTTGTAAACTGGCATGATTATGCTTATTCTCCTGTCATCTGAGATGGGTCTATATTAATTCACCAAAATGGCATTCTGATGAACAACTAATCATCTACCCATAATCAGCGAAAATTGCATCAGCAATTCACTGAATTTACTAAAGGCAATAAAATAGTTGCCCAAAGAACAATGGACCAACATATAGTTAAATCAAACCCACCCAAGCTGGGAGTCTTTGCCCCCGCCACACCCCTTAACAATATATACCAACTCTAAGATCACACTACAGTGGAGAAAAGGGCAAAGTTATGTACTTATCTGTTGTACTTCTTGCAAATATTTCATTGCCCTTAGCGAATTCAGCGAATCGCTGAAGTGAGTCTTGTTGATTACGGTCTGATGATTTAGGAGTTCACTGGAATGCCATTCTGGTGACCTAATATAGACCCTCTTAGATATGCCTTTCTCTCCACACTGCTATGAGTGCCCTCAGGAGCCATTTCTCCCCTATCTCACCCAGCATCATTATCATATCTGCTGTGACCTCATCTGAGCCTGCTGCTTTCCCTGACTTCATTTTCCTTAGTGCTGTTCTTACTGCTTCTAGAGTGTGTTCCTCTTCTTCCCTCATTATAGGCTGTGTCTGGGACAGTGCAGCTTCTTTGGAGTTTCATTTATTCAGAAAATGCTGGAAATACTCCTTCGATCTGCCTTTGATTTCCTGTGAACTGGTGAGCAGGTTGTCCCTGGCATCCCTTATGAAGGATGTCTGACTATCTTCTTTATCCTTCTGTCTTTGCTTTGCATCATGATATAGTTTCTTTGTGCCACCTACTGAGTCACTTTCCAAAAGCTGGTAGAGTGCCTCCAATGGCCTGTTCTCTTCTATTGCAACTCCTTCCCTAGCTTCTTTGTTAGCCAACCAGTATTCCTTCCTAGCTGGGTCGGTCTTTTCCATCTCCAACTTTTTCCTGCACTCATTCTTTCTTTTGATAACTTCCTGGACTTCTGCATTCCACCACCAGCTTTTCTTATTCACCTTATTTCCATACCTGGCTTGACCACATATCAGTTCTGAAGTCCTCACACATGCTGTTTTGAGGTGCTGCCATTCTTCTTCAATTCCACCTATTTCCTCCTCTTCTTGGGGTGCTAAAGCCCTGAGTAATTCCTTGAACTGTTGTACTTTCTCTCCTCTCAAGTTCCAGGTCTTCAGCCTGGTCTCTGTTGACTTTAGAGTCTTCTCTGACCATTACTTGGTGATGATTGTGGCAACCAGTGTTTTATGCTGTGAGCAGACTGTTTCACTGGGGATGACTTTGCAATCATTGATTCCACCCCAGTGCCCTTTCCTTACTAGGAAGCAGTCTACCTGAGTTGCATGTTGGCCACTCTTGCATGTGATCTTGTGACTGTCTCGCTTTCTGTTCCATGTGTTTGCTGCTATCAAGCTATTTGCCAAGAAGAAGTCTAGAATGGCCTCTTCTTCTTTATTCCTGTTGCCCCACCATGTGGACCCAGGTAGTCCTCATATTCTGTTCTGTCTGTCTCAATATGTGCATTAAAGTCTCCCATTATAAACATCAGTTCATGTTGTCCTGCTTTATCTCGTAGGTCATGCAAATGCTGTCTGAATGCACTATTTTCGTCACTATCACAACCCTGCTGTGGGGCATAGGCTGAGGTTATGAATACTGCCCTATCATTACACTGGAGTCTGAATGCCATGAATCTGTCACTAATTCTGATGATATCCCTCACTGCCTTCTGTAGCTTCTCTTTCACCACAATTCCCACAGCATTTCTAGCCTGTCCTCCTCCTGAGTAGTAGACTCTGGGTCCCAAGTCAAATGGCTTTGTTTCACTGTCTTTCACTGTCCTTTCACATTGTCTCTTGGATACATAGCCTGCTCTGTATCACCATGTCATCCACGTCCAAGCTGCATTGTGTATGTTAACCTACATTGTGTAGCAATTCTCAGTTCATGTTTGGCAGGTTGATTGGTTTTCCAATCAGTTTTTGCTCAACAGAGCTATCCCAGGTAAGCCAGGTGGGCAACTAGACACTGGTCACCAATACCTTGTTGGCTTAGGGCTACTGGGCTTTATGGCAGGCACACACTGGCCAATAGGGGTACATACACCCCTCCCATCATTAGCATGGGTCCCTGGCATAGGTCAAAGTAGGCTGGTTCCTCAACCCACTTATGAACGGTAACTACCCATACCCATTTTGGTGACATTAGTCAACATGACTGAATCACCTAGAGCCATATTTTTACACCATTGAGTTGCTAGCCCTGCCACAGTGCTTGGTCTGTGATCTGTGTTCTTCTGTCTTGAGGATACTGCACACCACAGTAGATGCCCAAAGCAGTTGGTCTGTACAACTCTTCCCCCATGGGGCATCCTGTAGAGTCTGTGCTGCTGCCCTCAGTTCCATTCTTTAGTGAGTTTGAGATGGAAACACTCAGCGTGTTTTTCGGAGGTTAGAGGTAGCATATCTAAATATAACTGCAAATTCTTTTTTATTAGACACATTGCTCCCACTACTATTGGAACTATCTGGGTGTCTTTCTTCTACATTGCTTTCATTTCTGCCTGCAAATCCTGGTATTTTATGATTTTGTGTTTTTTGTGCTAAGGTCCTGTAATCAGTCATGGTATAAAATAAGTTTGCTCTTCTGGCTGTTGAATTTTCATTATTCTGTGTAACTATACTACTTTTTATTGCTATATCTGATGCCATCCCTTATCATTTACTCTGGATTTCATGCACCAGTTACATACTTTATATTTCAATATACATGTAGTTTACAATTACTGCTTTATATAATATATAATGTTTTAGGTGACATGTGCCCATGGATTTCAAACAGACTCCTTGCATTGATTGTTGATAACAATGGTAATATTCTGTATCATATTTCACTCTTTATTTTTCCTTTGTTGGGATATTTTAGTTTTTGCTATTTTCTTATATGTCATTTTACATTAAAAATATTGAATAAATATGTGATTATTAAAAGCATAATGCTACCAGATTACCCTACTCAAACAGTATGTATAAGTTTTTATACAGCTAGATTTGTGGTTGCCTAAATGGCAGTTAGTGCTTATTGTTACAAGGCATGATCGACATAATGGAAGACATTTTTTTTGGGGGGGTGACAACATGGTTTACAAGCTGACATAAATAGGCAGTACAGTAATCTCCTTTTATGATGGTTTGGTAACAAAGTCTACTATTTCTTCCTAAACACCCCTCAAGCTTGTGGTATAATAAAATATATCTCCCATTTTGCCTTAACTTTCTCAACTCAAGTTATTCACACAATCCTTACACATAGGAAAGATATACTATTTATAGCATGTGGCATTATAACATTTGTATAGATCAGTTAATAGATTACTAATAGAATATTTTGCAGAGTCTATCACTAATGATTCCTATAGCCAATGAGATAGGAGTATTTATAGGCTTGATTAAATAAATGAATACATGAAATGAGTGATTTTCAGTTCTGAATATCAAAAATTAATTTCAAGGAAGGAATCACTCATGTACTTGTCAAGCATCCATTGCAATTATTTAATATTTAAACACATTATGATAAAGGTTGTGTATTTAACTATATCATGGCTTTCTTGATATGGTTGTGCATCTACTGAAAACTAAGTATGTACAATAAGATACACAGAAAAAAAATCTTTTTTTTTTTTGGTTTCTAGCCTTTTAAAGTTGACAAACTCAATGTCCGGCATTCTGCTGTTGCTGTACATTCTTAACTTTTGAACCCTGGGAAAGTTTTTCATGTTACACCACTTCTTGACCCAAAGTTCTATGCTCTCAGTACTTACTTACCTTCCATTTTTCTGCCTAGCAGACATTTACAACTCTTTCAAACAAAAAAAGACTTGATAAGGATTACGGCACTGAAGCCTTTAGAAACCAACTTGCTGTCCTACTATTCTTTTTCACTTTAACTCCATACCTGTCTCTTCTTGATTAATATCATGCCCTGACTTAGCAGAAGCTTAGGGGAAAAATTGCACATTTACACATTGAATGTGACTGTTTAGATATGTCTTTGCAGATGTGAGATCTATTACTCTTCATGAGTGAAGACCTTTCCTTTATTTGCTTGGCAGCTCAGGGACAAACCCTCCACCTACATCCTAGTCTCTTCCTGTTCTCATTCTGTTTCTCTCTGTACCAGACATGTGTTACAAACACAGATTTAAAAAATAAGTCATCATCCTTTGTGCACCTGCCCACTCCCTCTTTTTGTCATAATGCCATCTACATACTTGAACCCTGTCCTTCTTTGTTCTACCTTCCACTCGGACTGTGGCACAGTCTATCCAGTAAAATATGGTAAGCACCTTAGACTGTATTACATCTGGCTACATAATAGATCACCTTTATACACCCCCCCCCTTTGTTTAAGTCCCACATCTGCATAGTAACTATCCAAGAGTGCATGCCCATGCAATCTCACTTAAGATACCTACAGCAAAATATCTAGTGTTTATTGTCGCATTACCCAGAAGAAAATAGCATTAATGTACAGTGTCCCTTTAAGTCTTATTTCCTACCCCCTGTTTTATTCTTGCTTATTCTAAGATCCTGCACTAGTGGCTACTACTAAGAGTGAATGTCTTATCTGTCAATGCAAAAGGACACTTGCAAAAGTTCATTTTATTAGCTCTGGTCTATGGAACAACTGTACCTCAACTACGGATTAGTACTCCTCAGTAAAAAAATAAACCATATTTCTGAACATATGCCAACTTTTTCTTCCCTGACTGTGCACTTTTTCTGTTATTGTAAAGTTATCTTTCTTTTAGCCTTTTCAACTTCACCCTTCAGTTATACATGCATCACTCAAGATTTTACCAAGCCTCTGCTAACTAATAACATTTATCAGATATATTAATTTCTTATGAAAAGATATTAATCAGTGAATGGCCTCCATCATTAATTGGGCCATTGCTTCTTCTGCTTGCCTGGCATTCCTGTCAAGATTCTTGCTTCTGGTTTCTGGCACACTGTCTGAGTAGCTTCTTCTTTAGAAAAGGTATCTCTCCTAGCTGTTTGATAGCTGCTATATTTATTTATTTAATTGTATCCACTACACATCCCATTTCATACATTTTGGATATTGCATCTGTAACTTCTCATATATACCTACCCAGTTTCATATTAGGGCACACATAATCATCAGACTTTATTTTGTCTGGAGAATGGAGGACTTCTCTTTTTCTCCTCCTATTAAATGAAAAATTCAGTAAGCTGTGTTTCACTGTAGTACCATGTCTAGGCCTAGCCTGGACATTAAATTTTGGCCTGGATCATTACCTTGACCTTCTGTACTTATTTTACAGAGCTCAGTCTCATCCTTTCTCTGTATGGCTGGGGTAGCTCATAAGCTTCTTAGGTGATGCCTTACTTGGTTATTAGATATTTGTTAGTGATGCATAGGTTACAAATTATGATGAGTTTGTGTGTGTGTGTGTGTGTGTGTGTGTGTGTGTGTGTGTGTGTGTGTGTGTGTGTGTGTGTATATATATATATATATATATATATATATATATATATATCTATATATATATATATATATATATATATATATATATATATATATATATATAGTGCTATTTCATCAGTCTAGGAGGTCTTATAGTATGTTCTTTACTTTGAAACAAAATGAAATATGGACATCACATGTCCTGGATTGGTTCAAACATAACTCTTCTTCACTCTGTTGATTCTGTCACTTTCAGCAGAAAAGTAGTCAGAATCTGCATTTTACCAGTCACAGTTTCCTTTAGAAGATTTCTGAGGCTCTGCTCAAGTAAGTGCAATTTTCACATGTTTGCAGACTGAATAATTATTATCTGAGTTGTCTAAAACCAGAGGCATTGGTTGTTCTTGGGGGAAATCAACATGCATCAAGGGCAGCCGCCATGGAGTCTTTTAAATATAGGTCTATTTCACCTAAGGCCAACATATATGTCAGCCATTGCACTGCTCAGGTTTATAAACCAAGTCTAGTAAATACTGATATTGTTAAGAGCCAAAGGTAACAAGTACCCAGCTGCATGTTGCAGAAGGATAAAGCCCTGACTTCACCCAGATGACCCATATTAGACTAGCGTCACAGATGTAGTGGGACTGGCTAGGTAAGGATGAAAGTGAATAGTTGACGAATGAGGAAAGAACCTGGTGTCAGCTGATGGTCAGGTGCAGGGAGTTAAATAAAAAGAAACAGTCTCCCTAAAAGACAGACACGTTTTTCAGCTATAGTCATATATGTAATATGCATTAGATGCTATTAACTCAAATGCATTCTCTGTGCAAAACAAAAACATTAGCCTTTTGAACATAGTAAAGGATAATGACAAAACAGTAACACCCAATATCAGTGTCAGTTACATCCATTGTATACAGCACACCAAAATTAGTGAACTGCATATGGTGAACAACAGGAAAAAGTGCTAAAATGGAAAAGTGAGAAAGCAGATTATGTACAACTGGGAGGGAGAAGTAACTGACATTAGAAACTGAATGCATAAGTGTAGGGGAAAGAATAGCAATGTTTACAAGAGTGGATCTAATGAGGATGCAACCAGTCTTAGTCTTAAACTGTCTGCATGTACAGGAAAGGCATTGGCGACTGCACTCTGCCTGAAAGGTAAAACAAGGCAACATCAGTTCTTGTTCTTATCATAAATGAGAGTGTAGAGAAAGTGGCTTACCTCTCTCAACCATATTCTAAACAAACTGGTCACCGTTTACAATTTGTAAAGACTAAAGCTTGTAAAATTCCTTATATTATCATAGGGTCAGACTAGATCCCTGGTGTTAAGCTTTCCTTACCAGAAAGCAAAAAGTCTACCTGCAAGTGCTCAGAAATACAAACACAGCCAAGAGATGACAGAATTAAAGAGTTGGCTGTCTATGCAGTTTGCAATGATTGAGATCTGTTTATATAGACTCCACAAAAGCAAAATGACAGAAAAAAGGTTGTCATAAGAAAAAGGTAAATGTGCCTGGCACTGGGCGGCTTATGAATGAGTGTCTCGGTCATAGAATTAATATTTTGTTTTCTCTAGTGGCATAAGAACATGTGTTAGACATTTTACCATCATAAGAAAAGGGTAAATGTGCCTGGCACTGGGCGGCTTATGAATGAGTGTCTTGGTCATAGAATTAATATTTTGTTTTCTCTAGTGGCATAAGAACATGTGTTAGACATTATACCATCATAAGAAAAGGATAAATGTGCCTGGCACTGGGCGGCTTATGAATGAGTGTCTTGGTCATAGAATTAATATTTTGCTTTCTCTAGTGGCATATGAACATGTGTTAGTCATTATACCATCATAAGAAAAAGGTAAATGTGCCTGGCACAGGGCGGCTTATGAATGAATGTCTTGGTCATAGAATTGAATTGCAAACTGACACAAACTAGTAAAACACAAAACAGGAACCAAAAGCAGTTGCTGGCAGTATCCACAATTTAAATAGATGACCACAAACACTGATCTCACTGACACTTTAGTTAAACATATCTGCTTATTCAGTGATCATAGTTTTAAGTTTTTAGTTATCGACCAGATAACAGACAATCCGAGGGGAGCTCCTTCTCATTTACTTCTGGAAGAACTAGAACTAAAGTGGCAAATTAGATTGAATTCCTATTCTGTTCCAGGATTAAATGACTTTTGCTCTATAAGTTGTCTGCTAAAATTGAAAAGTTTAGTGAGGTAAAACTTGTTTATCCATACAGTAATTATTTTGAGGCAACTTTTATAATCTTTTTGAGCAGCCACATATAGGTAGATGCTTTCAGGATTTTATGTTTAAAAATGTTTAAAAATACTACAAAGCTGTTCTAATTTCATATTTTCTTCCTTCACCATTTACTTAGTTTATTTATTAATTTTTATTTATTAGTATTTTTTACATATCTAGTATACATTTTGCATATTTGGTGCTGTGATTTATGTCATATTGTATACACCATGAAGTATATTGAATATAGGTAGGTGAATAGGTTCTTGTATGTTACTTAGTGGTATATTTTTACTTCTTGTACATATTTTTACTTCTTGTACTTAGTTCATTACTACCAGCTAATTATCAATGAACTAATTGTTTATATTCTATTCGCTAATAGTTGATTGATTGTTTTATTGATTAATTGTTTTATTGTGTAATTAACTCATTATATAAGCCTTTCTGTCTAAGCTTGTTTTATAACAGTCTGAAGAAGTCTACTGATGTCAGTAGACGAAAAGCGCTTTATTCTACCTTTCGTTTTATTAAAGTGTCAGTGAGATCAGTGTTTTTGATAATCTATTTAAATTGTGGATACTGCCAGCAACTGCTTTTGGTTCCTGTTTTTGTCATAGGATTAATATTTTGTTTTCTCTAGTGGCATATGAACATGTGTTAGACATTATACCATCATAAGAAAAGGGTAAATGTGCCTGGCACTGGGCGGCTTATGAATGAGTGTCTTGGTCATAGAATTAATATTTTGTTTTCTCTAGTGGCATATGAACATGTGTTAGACATTATACCATCATAAGAAAAGGGTAAATGTGCCTGGCACTGGGCGACTTATGAATGAGTGTCTTGGTCATAGAATTAATATTTTGTTTTCTCTAGTGGCATATGAACATGTGTTAGACATTATACCATCATAAGAAAAGGGTAAATGTGCCTGGCACTGGGCGGCTTATGAATGAGTGTCTTGGTCATAGAATTAATATTTTGTTTTCTCTAGTGGCATATGAACATGTGTTAGACATTATACCATCATAAGAAAAGGGTAAATGTGCCTGGCACTGGGTGGCTTATGAATGAGTGTCTTGGTCATAGAATTAATATTTTGTTTTCTCTAGTGGCATATGAACATGTGTTAGACATTATACCATCATAAGAAAAGGGTAAATGTGCCTGGCAATGGGCGGCTTATGAATGAGTGTCTTGGTCATAGAATTAATATTTTGTTTTCTCTAGTGGCATATAACCATGTGTTAGACCTTATACCATCATAAGAAAAGGATAAATGTGCCTGGCACTGGGCGGCTTATGAATGAGTGTCTTGGTCATAGAATTAATATTTTGTTTTCTCTAGTGGCATATGAACATGTGTTAGACATTATACCATCATAAGAAAAGGGTAAATGTGCCTGGCACTGGGCAGCTTATGAATGAGTGTCTTGGTCATAGAATTAATATTTTGTTTTCTCTAGTGGCATAAGAACATGTGTTAGACATTATACCATCATAAGAAAAGGGTAAATGTGCCTGGCACTGGGCGGCTTATGAATGAGTGTCTTGGTCATAGAATTAATATTTTGCTTTCTCTAGTGGCATATGAACATGTGTTAGACATTACACCATTTTCATTGTTTCATTCCTCTAGACTGCTGGAAGATAAATGACCTTCAAACTATGATGGAACAGAGGTCAGCAGGTAAAGAAGACACATTGACATTACAGAAGCATGGCTTCATGCTAAACATCACTCAAATGCTTATTTAGTACTCCTAATTTTCTATATTGATGCAGATGATTGATTGATCCTGCTTGATGAGACTGAAAGAACCTCTGTAGCTTGAAAAAGGCATTCTGCAGTTACAACAAAGTCTAAATATATGTTAAAGAAAAGAAATTGAAAACTCGATCAAATATACTCTATTCCTTATTGCATGAAAAGGATTGATGATTGTTATAGTTTTGCAATCAAAAAGACATCTTGCACCTACAAGAAGCTTGACTATATATGAAAAAGCTAAAATCCTCTGGTTGCTATTTTACATAACTCACCTGTTCTTCTAAGTACATCAAAGTTAAGAGAAGTCAACAAAGCCTTTACTACCAGACATACATTTTTTCTCTTTCTTGCACAATAATTATATGGTCTATGTTTGATCTAATTAATTAATTAATTAATTAATTAATTTACTTGTTTGTTAATTAGTTAGCCCAGAATCAGGTGATTTAAACTACAAATATTTACGTATATGTAAGAGGAGTGGTTTATGGGATATTTGATTCTGATGCGGTCCTTTACACTTTGAGGATGAAAGTGCTTAATCCATTTTAATTTAAATTAATTAATAAATGGTTGTTTTATTTTAACATATTAGCAGCTGTGGAATTCCTGTTTGTCCATCCCATGTTCGCAGGGTTGCTTTTGGTTATTGTTTTTCTTTTTCTTGCTTTGCTGCCTTGTGTTGCACATGATTATATTAAGGCCATCAGCATTCCCGTACAGCAAGACATAGCCTAAGAATTTTTTTTGCTATATTTCAGAAAATGCGGGTCACCTCTTATAGAAGGAAATGAAGCCTTAAAATAAATGTCTTATAAAACTGATGCTTGAATGCAAAACTGGCTTGCCTTTAAAAGCAGCTTTCAAAAACCAACTAAAGCATTTTGATGGATTCAGAAAAGAAGAAGAAACAGGAAAAAAATGTATCATCCCCTTTTGACATTAGTGACACATTCAAAGTATAATATTAAAAAAAGCATGTTCAACCAGTAAGCAGAATTTGTTTGAAATATGATATTATTTGTCTCACTCTCCATCAAATAAGTCGCATCACACTCAAAATGGCATTTGACTACATTTTTTAAAACTTTCTTAATCACAACTTTATTCAACAATTTTCTTAAATGTATTAATCACACCATGAACATCCATGTAATAATTTACCAGGGCATCATATCCTGCTCACCCTTCCCCCAAATAAGCAGTGTTGCCTCAACCGCTCGCTTACTCTCACTTATCAAGACAGTATACTACTGCCCATTTCCATCCGCAACCAACTTCCCTGAATACAATGCCCTACACTAGAGGGTGAACTGAACGGGGACAAGCCTGCCCCTCTTTTCCACTTTACCGACTAATATACATAAGAAATAACCAAATCCTTGATGCAATAAAAAGAGAGAGGGAGGGAGAGCAGCATTTCATATCTAATATCTGACCTCCTAACTCAGCTACACTCACATAAACCCCTTAGCCCCTCCTTACACTTACCTCACTTCCTCTACAACATGCATCCATCCAAACTTAACCCCTCCTTACCCACTACTCTGTCTAAAATCTTTTACTTCCCACTGAACCTTAACATCTCCCACCCCCAAACCTTTAGGCACTCCTTTTCCCACCTTTCTTCTAACCAGTTAACCATTTAAAGTGCCTCTGAACAAATTGGTTTGTTTCCAAACCTCATTTTTTGCTGCATCTTAAGTGTGTGAGGAAAGCAGATAAAGAAAGTAAGCTGGCAGAAGAAATATATTTTCTATTTGTATGGTCTCCTCCGAGTACTTTTTTATTTTTGTAACTGATTACCACAGACAGACATAGTAAAACAAAGGAAAGAAAATTAAGTAATGGGAATGTCTAAGCATATGTACTTTGCAATCCTTTCATCAGACACTCTTGTAATGCAAAAGAGTAAACTTTTTTGTGTTTGTATGTTTTAGTCAGTCCATTAAAATGAACATTCTCCTGATGTTTTTCCTGATAACTAGGCTGTTTATTTACCACAAAGCAATGTTATCCTTGTTTCATGCAGGTGAGATATCCTTATGGATGGGGCTATTTTTCAGCTTATCGTGTATAAGACAGCAAAGAAATACATCACTATTGTATGTAACAAAGAAAAAATGACTTGGTACAACAGCCTCAGTTCATAGCAAGCTCACTGCACTAGGGTAAAAAGTCAAAACAGGACACGGGAATATTAGTAGAGTAAACTCATTAGGAGAACACAGTTATAATGTATGTATCTGTTCCTAACTGCCAGCAATCTAGAAGTGTCTTGGCATATACCGCCTGCAGACAAGGTACAGATACATTAAACAGGAAAACAGAAAATGTGTGCTTGTTGTCTACAAGTAAATAACACATTGATGAGTGCTGAAGATACCAACCTAGTAGATCTGACATTAGCTACAAATGAAATCACATGCTCCTAGTGGCAAGCATTGTTTAAGACAGATTGCAAAAACACAAAGCACTTGACAGAAGCTAATGAAATCCTACAAAAAGCAGAGTCTAAGCAAGTCAGAGTGCTTTCAGAAACGTGTACGTTACAAGGCTATGTCAGAAAGTTCAAAGCACTTCTGATACTGTGAAATACAATGTTCTTGTTTTTTTTCCAGCCAACACTTTCTAATGGAATTATTTACGGTTTGTGTCAATAGTTTCAGCTGTTACTTGTCAGTGGAGTCATAAATCTGCAGCCTGGAGTAGAAAAATATTGCATTTTTATAGACTGTCCTGCGCATCAAGAATGATCTAGTGTTTTGAAAAAAACAAAGGAGGAATACAGAAAACAAAAATGTTAACTCTGTGAAGAGATACACACATGCTTGTTTGTCGCTTACACTGTAAATGCACAAATATGTATCAGCACTAGAAAACATATTACAGCTTTCATTGCAGTGGTTTCTCCACCAGTAATCCATGCTTAATTTGTGTCTGCTAACAAATAATAATATGCTGTATATGTTGGTGATGTTATCATGATTTTATGCACATGGTAAAATACCTCACTCAATCTGATCACATTAAGTAAAGCAGGAGCATGCCCAGCTTTTGAATATCCAGTTTATTTCAATTCATTTTAGGTACAAGCAAGAACATTAACAGTGGGCATATTGTTTGATTCCCCAGCTCAGGTATTTCACATCTCACAAGCAAATGTCCATTCCTTTAAAACATCTAAATCTTTCTCCTTTAATTTTCAGCAGAGCCGTCTTCCTTGATGTAGTTGGATAAAGTCATGATTGTGACTAAGATGATCTGAGTTTGCTTAGTGCTCAGACTCCTGTAAGAGCTGGTGAGGGGAAGGAAGAATGGCATGCCTTAGCCTGCCTGGTTGCCTTACTGGGTGGAGACAAGGATGATATCCTGGCAAGGTATACTATGCTTATAAACCCTGGTAGAGGCTATTACTATGAATGTTGGCAAATGGGGGATGGGTGACTTACGCAGTGGTCTATTAATGAGACACAAGCTCATCATAGCAGATAAAGTCACCTGTAACATGTCAAGCCAGTCACTGTGAATAACACAAGTGGTGCTGAGGTTCACTGCTGTTATGTACCCCATTATAGATTCATAGTTTCATAGATTATTACTAGGTTAACTGCCCTTGTGGGCCATTTTAAGCCTAGCCAATTATTCTATGTGAGAATCAAACCTTGCACCTTGTGTCTGTAAGGTAAACAACTTAACCATTATGGCAACCTCCCACCCAGTATGATTCATCAATCAACAATGACCCAGAGAGTTTCAAATCCGGCGTGACTGCACTGGTGAGATCAGGATGGACATAGCAGAAACCACACTGCCACAGCAGTTCACCATCAACCTAAACATGTCAACCAGTGGCAAAAGAAAAACTGTCTGGCAGAGAGTTTCAACACTCCACAGCTATCTCACCGAGAAGGCTGACTATGACTCTTGTAATTTGAAATATTTTAAATCTTTTAATCTTGCGTATACCACCCCGGAACCCATACTGTGAGGTTCACAGACATTATCCACTTTGCATAGTAGATACACAAAGGTTTCTTGTCTGGTGCATATTACCACCATAAGAGTGATTCAGAGATAAAACTGCTGTCCAAGAGCAGTAGGGTGAATGAATAGTGAAAAGAATGGCAGACTGTCCACCCTTCTTGAAACAAGAATACATATAATGCTTATAATCTGAATGGATAAAATATATGCTCAGCATGGGTTAAATTAATGTTATAGTTTTTGGATGAATAAGGTTAACAGAATGGATGGAGAAAAGTTAAACATCAGCATCAGGTGGTAACTGGGGATAGTAGAAAATAAATAGGGGTTGCAAAGAAATGGTCCTAAACAAACAGAGAAGCAGAAAGGCATATGCACAGATACGTATATATCTCTGTGTATTTGTCTTTTAAAAGAATGAATGGTCCTGGTCTTATATAACTACATATTGACTGTAGTGACACACAGTGTAGTACTCTGTGTGCAGTATATTTTAATTGCATTCTGTTGTTATTTTATAGTTTATTGCACTTCTTAATGGTGCACACTCAGAACCTTTTGTACATAGGTTTACAGGATCATAGGTTTATTCTAGGCTAAAGACCACCAGAGTATTTAAAAACCTAGCCATGCAACAGAAGCCAGTATGTCCCCATGTTCCTCAGGCACTTATATGATGGAGTATGTTAGTAAAGAGGTAGCTAAGTGTTTTTTGATGGAGGGGGCATGTTACTTGGGGATTAATTTACTTATTGTCAACCTCGGTCCATTAGAGACATTAGGGCAAGACCAGAGGTGAATTTACAATTTTCCATCCAATGATCAAGGTTACTTTTGAATACAATCAGGGATGAACACTACTTCATGTAGATGGGGAGTTTATTCCATAACCCAGGAATTATTTGCAGCAGATATCAGTCTCTCCAGCATGTTCTATTCATGTTGCAAGCAAAGTTCAGGTCCTTGGATATAATATTTCTAGTGCTGTTTGTTTTTTCATTGTGGAAGAGATCCATCAGACCTGGATACGAGGCTGCATTTTATGCTAGTCATATATTTCCTCTCAGTAGCTTGTAGAAGACTGAGTACAGATAAAGGACCTTAAAGTGATCTGTGTACCACAGGCTATTCATACCCTGGATTCTCTTTGTGAGAAAAATATGAGGTCATTCCAACTGTTGCAAGTGCCTGGTAAGATACACAGCAAAGGGGGCATTGTATTCAATTATGGGTCTGATAAGGGCTGAGAAGAGTAGTACTACAACATCCTTTTCCTAGATGCCATACCCTTGGCTATGAGTTGGGTGGCATAGAATGATTTTTTTACTATCTTGGCTACATGTTGGTTGAAGGCCAAATTACTATCTACATATGTTCCCAGATCCTTAACTATTGGATCAACTCTTAGGGTTGTCTTATTAATAGAGTAATTTGCTTGGATGGATAATTTCCCAAAGGGAACCATAATACATTTCTTTGTGTTGAGTTTTAATCCATTACTTGACTACAGCTTGTGTACCTTTCATGTCTAAAATTTGCCATCATGTCTCATTGTTTTATCTATGTAAATAGCACTGAGTTCACTATTGCAAACTTTAGTCATGTTAGCAGTGGAGTCGAAATGTGGTTACTATTAAGCTAGTAACTGAATCCTGAAGGTTTTTCCTTCACTGTACATTTCTAGTGGCACTCATTTTGGAAGGTGAGCTGTGACTCATGTATTTCTGCCTAACATGGATAAATCAGTGACTGTGATGGCTGTAATGATGAGCACACAGATGTCAATGTCTCTGTGAGCACTGTGTAGTCAAATGCTACTCTTTAATGCCAAATCCGTATGCTATGATAAAGGGTGGTAAATATTCTAGAGATCATGTGCCATGCCCTTCTGTGGAACACATCACTATATCTCCTCATTTTAATCCATTTTTATTGATTTACCATGTGTGGGTATGAATTTGCAAGCATATTATTACATGACTGACACTTCATAACTTGGTGCATATTTCTTTTGTAGTTATTGCTGTACCATATATTATTTAGTTGACTGACATTTCTTTCATAGCTAATCCATACAGTGGCTCATAGTGGTGTACAGCAATACTATTTTACTTTATCAGCCTTATGAATATGTTAATCAAATGAGGCTATGATATGAGAATCCCTCCATGCATCAGACATATACATTGCAGATTAGCATTATGACTCTCACTTACAACTTTTGCACCAACATAAGATCATCCCTATAGCTTTATACATAATGAATGCACCTGCAGAAACATTAAGCTATCTATATTTCATATATTTCTGCATGTTTTTTACTCCTTCGATATATTGCATCTAATGCCTTAGGAGTAAAGGGGCCAAACGCTAACAGTGTTTTCTAAAATTAGCAATAAAATGGGCATAATCTCCTTCCTGTGTAATGTTCTGCCCCATGACTCCGCTAGTGTCTCCATGGATCCAGTCTTTCAGAATATGAAGAGTGAGCCTTTAACATGGTCACTGCTCAAGTAATACGATTATCTTAGTCATAACATCAGAGTGCATTTGGAATACATACTGATGATGTCTCACAGCTAATGCACACAAGTCTTTGAAATGAAGGGCAGTTATTTGTAATCCACCAGTTATATAACTTATTAAGTATTTTGTGGCCTTCATTTATGTTTGCTGTGCCATAAACCATAACTCTAGTCTTAACATGACATTCATACTTATGATTGCAACTAAGTGTGATCGCATTAGGAACATAGAAGCAAAGGGAAAATTCTATGAGAGCAGTCATACTGGCCATAAGCTGCATAGCCATAGGCACCTTTAAATAAGCTAGGCACACTTAAAAGTTCTTGCCATCCTTTATGAGTACTTAATGATGGCATAAAGGGAGTGCAGTCATTGCCCTGAACCCTGTCACAGTAACTATTTTTATATGAACAAGTTCAGGTTGCAGGAGGGCTTTCAAAGTTATGGCATCTTTCTGATTAGACCCCTGATATTGAATAGTGCCACCATGGTATTATCTGAATTTGGATTTGAGTTTGCTGTGTAGGAAATATGTGGTGTACTAGAAGCAGTTATTTCAGTAGTTCCACATTATAAGATTTCAGCATCACCATTGGTATCCATCCGAGTTAAGCATTTAGTCTCAGTCTGAAACATTAGCGTATCAAAATACCAAAGTTTGTCTGGTTGAATGTAGCTGCACAGATGGACTGTGCAGATGACCAAACAATGTCTATAACCTTTTTATCTCATTTATAATAAGACAATTTGAGATACGTTTATTTATTCATTTTTATTTTGCTTTTGCTTATCTTGTTTGTTTGATTGGGTTTAGTCAAAAAAAAAATACATAAATACATTTCAGTGGAGGCCCAGGGAGAGAAACTCCAACATATTACAAACAGTTTTATACAGACTTTGACTAATATACATGGACAGGCATTAAATAATATACATTAGCAATTACACATACATTTGTTAATCAGAGATTGATACGAAAATTCAGGCAACTATGCAGCATAAAAGATACTTTTGCATTAATACATGTTGAACACTGATCATTTGAAGTGGTGAATCAGTGGGTTTATCACATATCTAATAGAATGTAAGTGAGGGAAGGAAACAGGTAGGTCAGAAATTGTTAAAACTGCAGGAAAGGGCTAAGGCATAAAGCAAGTTCACAGACATTTATACAGGTATCATAAGATTTATATTAGAAGTACAGAGATGGAGGGTAATTAGTTTCACAAAATAATGCATGAGAGAGTCTTGTAAAACTAGTCATGTTTTTGTGAAGGATGGTTATGGGGTATAGCATTCTAAATGAAGTGAAATGGATTGATGATATGGCAGGTTGAACAGAACAGTGTCATTTACCCTAGAGATGTACTGGAGCAGATCCATTGATTTGATAAATGAAGTTCTAGAGTAGTTTGCATTCAGAATGGATTTCAGTGGTAGCAGTATATGGTTCCATAGTTTATCTACACTACTTGAATATAGTCACCTGCAATATTAGATGATTTGGTTAAAGTGTTTTTCTCTAGAGCATAAAATTCTGTTGGGGGAGTAGTGTTATATTAAGTTTTTGAGGGCTAAGGCAATTTCTGGGTTATAGAGAAGTCTATGTCTTGTAGTTAGCTGAGAAACAGGTGATGTGCAAGTTCTAACCAGTTTAATTCTTTGGGGGCTAGCAGTGGGGTGTTCTAAAGTTTGCTACACATATGGCTGTTTTATTATAATATTTCACAAGTTTTGGTAGTTGCAAGACTTGAAGTTTTGTGAAGAATGCGGCAGAACAGAGGAGAGATGGCAGTAAGAAATTAGTGACCATTCATCTTCTGCCTATAACCAGTATATGTACCTAGTTTTTGATGATTTTTGTTCACCACGTGTGACACATAATGACACTCAATAATTTTGTAAGGTTTATTTTTCTATCACATTATTAGCAGAGATGATAATGAATAGTGCTGTTTTGGTGCAGATGTGTTTTGGGGTGAAGAGCAGTAATTTTGTTTCATTAGGGTTTAGTAGCTGTGAATTATTTAGAAATGTTTCAATTGATAAGAAGGATTGCTGTGTAACGTTTTGGAGTTTAGAGCTTGATTTGGAAGAGCACTGTTGATAATTCCATGTTGCCAGATGTTACCCATGATTATACAGAAGTGCAGTTTTCTATAAATTTCAACACTTAGCTGAAAATGTTGGGGGGGGGGGGCTTAAAGCAGATGATCTTATCTTTGTCAGCTTTTCTGGTGTGCATAACTCCATTGTTCCTCTTTTTACAACTGTGAGGTATTATCCCAGCTGTATTTATAAAGTGAAATGACAGTATTATGGGTCTATACCTCATCTTAGATGCCTTAACTCATTCCGTCCAGTACAGCTCTTTTGAGTGTGTACCTTTAAGTCCTAGTGGATGTGGCTTGACCCTTTAAAAAATGAAGTTATCACCTTGCAGTTCTAACAAATACTTTTTGACAGAGGTCAAATTCAATACAATTGTGTTTTGCCGTCATGTATGCTTCAAGATAAAATATTCTCATACCTTGTATGTAGCATGGTACTGGAATTATTAGTGCAAATATGAAAAAGAAATATTTGACACCTAGAGGTGCAGTAGGAGGTAACTGCAGAAACAGCCTGGAGGTGCACTCCACTGTAATGAGTTAATGCTGTATTCCTTTCTGAATTTGCCTTGGGTCGGTATGACCGTGTGCCTATGTTGATACATAGCTGAAGCTGATGTTCCTTTTTAAGACTTCTATGTTTCTGGATAACAGTCTTTTGCTATGACTCCAATTTTAGCTGTTCCATAATTAGCATATGTTGTAACTGCTGATAGGAAATATGCCCTTAAATTGGATGAATAGGACTGTAAAGGCCTAAAGACTGGCCTTAGCAGATTTTACCATGCCCATATTCACAATGGACAGTTGTTCCTTTACAGTGTTTATGTTTCACAGAGTTCATATAATTGTGGAATTCTTTCCTTTTTTTAAAAAATACTTTGCTGTCTAATGTACAAACCTATCTGTTTTGAACCTGTCTTTCATTTAAATGTATGCAAAAATCACGTTATGTTCCGTTTATCTTCCTTGCATACAACTGGTAACATTTACTTTGTAATATTTCCTATCTCCCTTACTCATCCAGGACTTTCTGCTTATCATTTTAAGCTTGTGTGTCTGTCCTCCAAATGTAGTTGTTTCTTAGGTTATTGTTTTTGTGTATTTGCAAAGTACCAGTTTTTCCCTGTGGTCAGCCCTTTGATGCCAGTCTTCTTCTTCCACTCATTAAATTCTTAACCACAACATCCAAATAACCAGCGCCATCCCTATCAGTAGTATGTTGAATGATGTTCCATTGACTGTAGTGATCTATCAATTTTTACTTCAGTGGGACACACATCTATTGATTTTTGATCACAAACTGATAAAAACTGCAAGACTGTACAGACTGATAAATGTTTTAAAACTACCATTCATGTTCTACTAATACATGGTCTATGTTATATGTCTAATAAGAAGCTTATTGTCACAGCAGGAATTGTGGGAAAAACTTGCTCCACTTGGCTACTTAGCCTTCCAGGGTGCTGTATATTGGGATTAAGACATGAAATCACTTGGTACTGCAGTTATCATTGTGCATCCCTGTAACTTGTTTGGCTTATATACTGACTTTCTCAGTAATTGAAGTGTTGGAGTCTATGAGAAATACAACTCCTATGTCATTATTTTTATGTAATTTGTTTCTGAAAACTTTTCTCTAAAAAGAAAACAACATTACTATGGACTCCTTTATTATAAAATCCCACAATATTCATGAAATCAGCAATAAGAGTTTGCTAGTCAGATGTTTTATTTCAGGAGGATGGCAAAGTGGCATAGCAAATAGCATTTTCACCTCACAGTAAGAGGCTCATCTGTTCATTTATTGGTTGGGGTGCTTTCTGTGGAGATCCTGCATGTCCTCCATGTGTTTGTGCTGGTTTTCTCCAGGTACTCAGTTTCCTCCCACATTCCAAAGACGTGTAGTAGGTGGACTGGACACTGACTTGGCTGTAGGTGTGAGTGTGCATGTGAGTGTGTGGTGTGGAAGAACTAATGCAGCAGGGCTAGCCACTGGATGGTGTAAACCTTAGCTTTAGATGATTGCAACAGTTAAAGTGACACCCCGATCCCCTGTGTAAAAATGGCAAAAACGGTTATGGATGGATGTTTTTTTCAGGCATGCCTGCCTGGTGTTATGGTCAGGTGGAAGAGAGAGAGGGAGAGAGAAGGGGCAGGAAGAAGGATATGAGGCAAGGGCTTTGGTATTAAGAAAAGTAGAGGGACTTTTCAGTTTGTTTAGTGCAGTAACTGTATTGCATATAGCGTAACTCCTCTTGCTCAAGTGACTTAACAGCCAGACAGAGTTCAGGTGTTTTTCTTTTTCTAAATAGTATATGCAGGTAAGTTGTATACAAGTGGATTTCATAGGGAAGTAGTGAAATAAGAAGTAGTAGCTGATACTTGCATGGGATGGACAAGATTAGCTGCAATGTAATGGTTGTGATGAGTAGACTAACATGGCTGGAAGGGTACTTTCGGCAGGCATGAGGTTAGCAGGAAGGGTATAGGAACAGTGCAGTTATAGCTGCATTACAAGTATAGCATGAATACTAATACAGTAAATAGCATGGAAATTAATGAAGTCATAGTCATATAGTCACTCAACTCCTCGCCTTGTTAGGTAACACAGGGGTTTGCCTTGCATGTCTGAGCAACATTCTTATCCACTGCAGTATAAGTCATACTATAATTACAAAAGTTGCAGAATCTTTATCAGCAAGTTTTTTTCTTCTTCTTCCTCGGTATTTCAGACAAAATGAAGCAGCTAGAACATCAGAATTATGGCAGTCCAGAATGGTGATCTTTCCTTAGTTTATATAAATATATATATATATATATATATATATATATATATATATATATATATATATATATATATATATATTAGGTTGGTAGGCTGGGATGGTGGCAACAAGACTTGCAGGGTGGCTACTAGGCCATCTTTAAAGGATAATGATGATGTTGTGTGTTGCCTCATGATGCTGAGAGATAAGTAGTGGCAGTTAGGTAGTGTCAGCATGTTATAGGATGGATAGCACAATTCATGGCAGCGGTAAAGGGGGAGACAAGGAACCTGGGCAAATAAAAACTGAAATTTTTACTGTAGGTAATGATTGAGGGAGCAGGAACATGGTAGGTGAGTCAATGAGGTGGAAAGAGAAATGTGGATTGGAACAGGAAGGAGGGGTCTAGTTAAGTGAAAAACATGTAGTGTGGAGGAATTGACAATGGGATAGTCCAAGTTGAGTTAGATGTCCTGATGCATCAGGGCCATATTTACAGCAGGGAGACTATTGAAATACAGGTTTAGTAGGCATTCTTTTAGTTGCTAATTGATAAGGTGTGTGAAAGTGTGTGTCCCCTTTTAGGCATGATTCAAAGTCCTTATGTCACATAATAGTACCTACTGTACGTTTTAGCAGACATTTCTTCTTTGACTTCACCTCCCTAAATTATCTGTATCTAATTTGGTATTTCAAAGAATACAAGATTAATCTTCAATTGATTTAACATTTTTGTAGTAAAAATATTAAACAACACAGATATCAGGAGTCTGGAAATACAACAGAATTAGACAAATATTATTTAATCTGTACAGAAGCACAGGTATGGTATACAACTAATTTACAGTAGGTAACAGAAACAGAATGTAAGAAGCATTATCAGAACCAGTTGGAGATGGATGTTACTAACATCTTAACATTAAGAGAGAATAAATACATGCATTAAATACTGTGCTGAAGTAAATACCCCTTTAGCAATGATTTAAGGTTGCATGTCAGTACATGGTTGATTCTACGATGTAGTTATTGAGGACTGAGTGGAACAATCTCACATTTAAGCCTGGTTTTAGTGACTCCAGTAAGATAACACTAACAAAAAAAAGGAGAGAGATCTTAGATGTAGCATGGGGGTGATATGAGGAGAATAGGACAGGGAGGATAAAGAAGGAACTAACTGCTCTTGGTTTTTGTTTGCTTGCAGGCTGATCACATTGGTGGATTTCTGGAGAATGTGTCAGACAATAGCATCAGAGGATGAGTCGCAACAGCCATCTGGACAGACGGAGGATTTGTAACCAAAGAAGACAGGAAAGAGGAAGTGAGCAGAGATGGAATGCACACCATCTGAGATGCCAAAGAAGCAAAGGCAGAAAGAAGATAAAATGCAGGAGGCACCACCCACAGTAGCAGCACTGCAAAGAATAGCACCGCAGAATATAACAGGTAACAAAGGTTTAAATTGTACTCTAGGAGAGGTTAACATACTGCATAAAATGGTAGGCTTTCTAGGAACATTAAAGGTTTGGAAGCATAGAAAGAAAGCAATTACAACAGTTGCTGCATGATAGCAATGTCTGGCATGGACTTGGGGGTAACTGTAGGAGTGAAGTAATCTATGGGAGAGTGTCATGGAGGAGAAGCTGGCACTGGTAGGTTTTGCCTGGGTTACTGTTTGAATAAGTAGGAATAGGAAGAAAGGGTGAGTTAGCCTCAAGCATACAGGCAGGGAGTAAATTAAGGAAGTTGCCCCTTTGGCATGTTATAAGGGTGTTCATATAAAACCTCATAGTTCAAGAGTCATAAAGAAGAAGAAGATCTGGTGAGAGGATATGCCAATGTTTTCAATCTTCTTGATGCAGCTGGAACTCAGCTCATCATCACAGTATGGTTACCCAGGCAAAGGGGTGGCATCTATTCCACAACTGCAGACCATGACATTCAGAATAGTGTTACCTTTACTATAAAAAACACACAATAGTATAAATAATGCATGCAGTGCTGTGTGTGGGCTATGCTGTGTGGAGCAAGGCTGACTGCCACTGTACATCAAACAGTCTCGCTTATCTTTTAGAAAACCTCATCTTGCTCTTATATTATCAGACACCATTCTGGATCCCTTGTGCTCACCAGCATATTTAGTAGTTCTAGGGACTGTGTTGCTCTCTCACACACAGCCTTAATTTTAAATGGTCATGTCTTCAATTAAGCTTTTAAACTGACCCCGGGATTCATGAAGCTCGGCGCAAGGCCGGCGTAAGGCCTGCGCCGGCGGTGCATGGAATATCCGGCGCAGTAGCGCCATATACATATTAATGAGAGTGCACCGGAATCACAGACACGTGCGTAGTGTGCGTGAGCGAGCCCAGGTAGGATGCGTCTGGAGGCGTGTCTAAGCCGGCAT
>NC_056731.1:710950706-711000706 GCF_019279795.1 Protopterus annectens
TATTGAAATTAAATAGTATGTCACTTTGGCAAGAGTTATTTTGGATATCAGTGTTCCCTGACACAACAGAGCCATCACCTATGAATCTTCTTTAATGGCCTTCATCTTCATTACGTAGTGTATTTATATTGAAGTTTTGGATCCTTCCAGGGGCTCACAATTCCTAAACATAGTGGATAGGCATTCAAACTGGCCAGAAGTACAGCAAGGTATCAGAGAGGGATACAAAGACAACAGAAGTATGGCAAGGTATCACAAGGGGATACAAAGACAAGAGAAGTACACACTTAGAAAATTGATATAATAACAGGTTTTGCATTAGCATGAGTTTTCTGAAGTGTGTCAAGTCTAACACTCAAATGTCTGTTATCAATTTCTAACTTCAATCTTTAATGAGTTGCCACTATTTTGCCATAAAACTACAATTTTATGAAAAACAGATGAAAAATATGAGGCAGAAATCTGGACATTCTGCAAAATCTGTACAGTCAAGAGGCAGAAAGTGCTGACCTGACCAGATACTATAGAACTGGCAGAAGGCAAATAATGCTAACTTGCTTCTATGACTACTTCTCAGACTACACTAGTGATGTAGGCCATCACACATGGAAAAGACCCTTAATCAATTTAGAAAATATTAAACAGGTGGAAAGTCCACAACCAATTATTTGACAAATGAACACAGAAAAGCACTCTGTACAAGATGATACCCCAGACGTAATAACTACCCAGCACCCAAACTTTGTCGGGCTACATAAAGCCCAGAGCTGTACCAAAGATAAATTCTGGCCAGATCTTTATCCACAAAAAGAGATATCAGCTGATTCCTGTACCGACTAATGTCTTTCTTCATCTGAGTTCCACAATGCATTCTCTGTGCTAATATTTTCTCCTTTACAGTAATATCACATTCCCTACTTGTCTAAACAGCTTGAGGTATTCAATTTGGCTCCAAAGACTTTAAAGCAAAAGAAAAACTTAACAGTTACAGTTCAGCTTGAAAACGTAATGGCTCAAAAGCAGTCGCATACACATTAACGGCTCAAAACTTAACATCAGCTTCAGTTCCACCTTGAACAGCTTCAGTTCACACACAGGTATCTTATGAAAACTTAACGGCTCAGAAGCAGTCGCACACACAGGAAAGCAAAGCAGTTAAGCAAAAATACCTGAGCAAACAGTCGCTCAGTACACAGGTATCCTTAAAGCAATTGCAGTTCAGCTCCAAAGACTAAAAAGCAATATAAAATGAAAAATTAACGGCTCAAAACTTAACCTCAGATTCAGTTCCCACCTTGAACAGCTTCCGTTCACACACAGGTAGCATATGAAAACTTAACGGCTCAAAAGCAGTTGCACACACAGGAAAGCAAAGCGGTTAAGCAAAAATACTTGAGCAAGCAGTCGCTCAGTACACAGGTATCCTTAAAGGCAATTGCAGTTCAGCTTCACCTAGAGCAGCATCAGTTCACACACAGGTAACCTACGAAAACTAAATGGCTCAGAAGCAGTCGCACATAGAGGAAAGCAAAATAATTAAGCAAAAATACCTGAGCAAGCAGTCGTTCTGTTTGGCTCCAAAAGCAAAGACTTAACACAATTAAAACAAAAACTTAACAGCTAGGCAAAAGCAGTCATTTCCATGCTTGCCCCTTGAGCTCAATTCCGACAGGCTGACAGAGCTGACGTAATCGTGCATGTGATGATGTCGATCCAAAAGCGTGAAAGAAATAAATTAAAAAAAAAAATCGGGAATGAAGGGGTGCCACTCGGTAATCATGGCACCCCATTATTTGGACCCCAAAACTTGGTAAAAACCGAGCAATTCGGTACAGTTGGGAGGTATGCTATTAAGTCAAACTCTTATTCGATTCGCAGTATGCTTAGAATTTACTTACAAGACTGAAACATGTCCTCTCTCTTCCAAATTAAGGTTGAAATCATTAAATATGAGAAAATATGTAATGGCTATGGAGATATTTAATTGATTCTTCACTTGTGATATAAAGTTACTTTGAAAGTTGTTTGTTTAATTATATATCAGCAAATCCAGTCCCAGTGAGATACAGTAAAAAATGTTAAATTGTCATTCTCTGTTTTTTCTGATGTTTCCATGAAGTTTTAAAGATGTTGGTAGTTGTTGCTAAAGGAGAAAAAAAGTGAAGAAATGCTGCTAAAAATGTTGCTAATTCAGTAAAGCATTGAAAACAAAATAAATTAATTTAAAAATTGGATTCCAGCCCATGCTGCACAAAAAATGTAGTTGTTAAAGAGAAAAAATATTATGAGACTTTTTTTTTGTTTTCTTAAATTGGACTGTTATTAATGAATATGTCAAGACAGAAGCCTCTATAGTGGCAGAACCATGCAGGCAGTTTAAAGGCAAGCCAGAGTGGTATGATGACCAAATAAAGTGTGAAAGAATACCTTTTTATTCTGACATCATGTAACTTCAGTGTCTTTTTTTAAATCCTTTTTTTTATTCTGAAACCCTATTCATTCAATGTCTTTTTTTCTGACACCAAGTTGTACGTTGTCTTGTAGAATGCAATGAATCAGAAATAATCACCTGCAGAATCTTAAACACAGGTCTTGACACCATGACAGAAGGCCAACTATCATTGAAGGATCAGATGACACATACCATCCTGGTAGCTGGAGTTTTTTTAAAGACGTGCAAACTATAATTTGCATATGTCTATATGAGAACCAAGTGTAGGTCTGAAGAAATTACAGGCTTAAATAAAGATGAATCAGTTCTTCATGACAGATACAGGACCAGATGTGTCTCGTCACCAGAACAGTCAGTAGGATCCAACAGACTTATTGACAGTTCTGTTGATAGTAGTCCAACAGTCTTACAAAAATGATATAATAAATGAACATTTTAATATAAAGAGTAGAGTCATAAAATGAAGAAGTTGGAAAAGGCATTACCAGCACCAAAATGCTACTGGTCTCCCCTCAAGTAAACATAGTCAGATATAAAGACACAACCTATAGTAGCCAGTCAGCATGAGAATACCATTAAGTTGTCTCATCATGTCAGGTTAGAAAACCATCTACATATTTTCGACTCAATTGCAAAGCATATGAGGTGGCGCAAGTGGTGAAAATTAGGAAAGGTTGGCTGATGTTTGGAGTAGCCACCCACATCACTATGGAAATAATTGCAAGATTTAAGACTTATGTTGTTTTCAGTGATTCAGTATGCAAGGGTTTGACTAGTCATAGCAGGAAGCAGGAATTTAGTAACTGATTTTTGGGAACATGAACTATTTACCCAGGAGGATGCATGAAATGGATACAGAGAACTTTGTGAAAACGTTCTGTGGCCAAACTGGACTTGGTTAAGTCAATCAACCTACCAATTGCCAAATGGAGTAGAATATGCTGTTACCTGTATCTATGGTATAGATGTGAGCATGCAAGGGAACTGAGTGGCTGAATGTTATGGCAGCAGATAGTAGACAGCCATAGTGGCACCATGACATCTGTAACACATACTGGAGTCACCATAGTAGCCAGTACTACATAGGGTGACAAAACCTATTGCAAGAAATGTGCTGGGCGACATGTGTGTCCATATGACTCACACATGCCAGTCAGGGAGGTTCACATACCCAACAACAGTCTTAGCCAGCAGGACAGGTGTAGACAAATCCAAACAAAGCCTGTGCTATGGCCTCTGAATGATGGCTGTGGGTAATGTCCCCCTAGGCCTACACAGACAGACTACAGCAAGTCAGGCAGTGTGATGTTAGTTCTGAAGGGTAGGAAGTCAGACACTAATATGTAGAGCAACCAAAGCTAAGACCTGTAGTACACTGATACGCCTGTAGTCCGTATGATAGGTTAGAATACAGAATTAAATGGAGTACCTGACATACAAGTACAGTCATAGCAAATGTGTGCAAGTGCCAGGTGTGCCCCCCCCCCATCCTATGTAGACATGTAGAAACAGTAAGGTGTGCCCCCAATTATGTGTAGAAATGTAGAAACAGTCAGGTGTGCCCCCCCAATCCTGTGTAGAAATGTAGTAACAGTCAGGTGTGCCCCCCCCAATCATGTGTAGAAATGCAAAATGTCAGGTGTGTCCCCCCACAACCCTATGTAGACAAGTAGTAACAGTCAAGTGTGCCCCTCCACTCCCATGTAGACATGTAGAAACAGTCAGGTGTGCCCCCCCAATCCTGTGTAGAAATGTAGTAACAGTCAGGTTTGCCCCCCCAATCCTGTGTAGAAATGTAAAAACAGTCAGGTGTGCCCCCCATAACCCTATGTAGAAATGTAGTAGCAGTCAGGTGTGCCCCACCACTCCCATGTAGACATGTAGAAACAGTCAGGTGTGCCCCTACTCCCAATCCAGTGTAGAAATGTAGAAACAGTCAGGTGTGTCCCCCACAATCCTATGTAGAAATGTATTAACAGCCAGGTGTGCCCCCCACACCTATGTAGACATGTGTAAACAGGTCTGTCCCTTCAACCAATCCAGTGTAGAAATGTAGTGACACTCAAGTGTGCCTCCCAATTCTGTGTAGAAATGTAGTAACATGTATGAGTAGGTATAATACGAGTGGAACACAGATGCCCAGAGGTGGCCAAGGTAGCAGGATAGGTCATAGCATTTGCACACTATGCAGGTCTGTGTGTGTTAGGATGGTGTGTGTTTCATAATGTGCGAGAGTATGCATGTCGAGGTAAGACCTTGTGGCCATTGCCCACTAATGCTGATGACAGGAACAGGACCTCCCAACTGCAGTGCCAAAGATAATCCCCACCAGTATAACACATGCTAGCAGTAGGCCATTGTAAATGTATGGTGATAATATGTGTCACCATCTGAAAGACTGACATGGCATGGCTATTGGGTTAAATATTCAAGCAGAATACTATGACAAGCCTACTGAGGTCATCCACTTTGAAATACACCCTTGTGAAAGGTATAGGCCAGTAATCTCTGTGGTGCTTCCTATAACTGAGTACTGCTGTAGTGTGAAAAACTAGTTAGGTAGGAGTTCTAATCTGAGACATGGCAACTGTGTGTGTGTGTGTGTGTGTGTGTGTGTGTGTGTGTGTGTGTGTGTGTGTGTGTGTGTGTGTGTGTCGCTGTCTGTGTAGAGAGCAATGCTTTTTAGGCTAGTCACACTCAGTATAATTCAAATGCCCTACTTTGTCAAGGCTGCTGATGTCATATACTGTGAAATACACCTTTCGGGCAGCTGTAGCCCAGTAATCTCTGTGGCAATTCCTATAACTGCGTACTGCTGTAGTATGATAAACTGGTTAGGTAGGAGTTCTAATCCCAGACATGGCAACTGTGTGTGTGTGTGTGTGTGTGTGTGTGTGTGTGTGTGTGTGTGTGTGTGTGTGTGTGTGTGTGTGTGTGTGTAGAGAGAGCAATGCTTTTTAGGCAAGTCACACTCACTACAATTCAAATGCCCTACTTTGGCAATCCTGCTGATGGCATTCACTGTGAAATACACCTTTGGGGAAGGAGTACTCCAGTAAACCTTGTACACCATAATTAGTGACATCATAACTGATAATAAGCCAGTGAGGCATCAGACCGCTACACATGTTATGTATAGAAGGAGTTATATCTGATGACATCACCTGGACATTCTGTGGTTGTGTGTACAGTACTGAGGTCTGTGTATGTAAGGTGAATGTTGACAGTGTGTGTATTGATAAAATGTACTTTGGCCAGTGTACAGACTGTGGTAGATGTCATTGCTCTTGGTCCCGTTCTATCTGATGTTACATGCTGCTCCACTATATGTTACCCTATCAGCTTACATGTTTGTAGGGCCATGTACACACATGTACCATACCACAGACAGGCATCGGACCACACTGTGTAGCGGCCCAAAAGACAATCTCTATTACAGTACCAATGGTCTACAAATATACCTGCTATAAACACCTGACATCCCCTTGCACTATGGAGTTGGGACTATAGGGGCTGAGGTAGGGCTACACTCCATGTTCAGGACATATGGTGAAAATATATGTATATATAATTATCCAGATATCTGTATAGATATATACACATATACATATCAACATATATAGATGGATATGTATATGTACATATATATATATATATATATAGATATATATATATATATATATATATATATATATATATATATATATATATATATATATATATATTCATATAAACACCCAAATATGTACATATACAGAGCAATATATGTCTACACATATGCAGATAGAGATACATATGCACATATACGTATGGATATCTATATATATATTCAGATCAGGTTGCAGGGTATACATGCTTCAGTGGGCCACCTGTCCATGTGGCACAGGCAATAACTGATTTAGTAACTGGTGAAAGGTGTTCAACCATACCCTAGATATGTCACAGTCATGGGGGTCACCACAGTGACATACCCTGTTGTGGAATATGACTGCAGACCATCCTCGTGCTGACACATGTACACCTACAACACAAATGGATAACATTATAGGGACTGCAATCAACCAGTGTTACTAACAGCTATAATGCATCATTGCTGGATGGCTATACTACCTGCCATATTTGCATTGCACTTTACTCCCTACAACATGTTACACTGCAGTACTGTGGTACACTATAGTACAGTCACCGTGTGCATCAGAATGATATCAGCCTGTCTCTGCATTGATGGTATGGATGACAGGGATGTGGCACATGTATCATCATATGCACAGAGTGTGATATTGCTTTGCCAGAGGCCAATGGTGGGCCATACATTTGACACCATGTGTGTGGGTGAGGGGTGTACTGTTGGGAACTGGGTGAGGTGATGTGGTGTGTGTAGGTATGGGATTGCCCTAGGCGTGTTTGCATAGTGTGTGGGTATGCATGCACACAGTTCTGCCATGTGGCTGCCCTACACAGGTGTTTATGGACAGCTGCAGACCATACCTGGCAGGGTGTGCAGTTTACTGCCTCTGACCATGGACATGTGGACTGTGCCTGCCGGGGGTTCCACGGGCATGTCCAGGTACAGACCTTGATATGCTACTCTCACCTGCTGAAGACATTTGTCCACTGGTATCAGGTCCCTCCTGGGACTGGCCCGGACCACGTGCTCATGGCCTGCTATAGTGTGGACAGCATACACCCCCCCCCCCGCATTGTCGGGGCTGCTACTGCCACTATGAGATCTCCTTGGTGTTCTAGCATGTTCACATTGACTACCAGCTGTTGGCATTTCTGACCTACATCCACACAGCTGTCATCACACTCCCACCACATGTTCAAGCATGGACAGACCATGGTCGATGAGGGACATCATCTCACCAGATCGTCTATCCATGAACTCAATTAATCCACTGATGCCAACAGCCAGTTCACGGGCATTGTCAGTTGCAGATGTGAGAGCAGCCCTCTGCAGCCTTAGGTCCTGTCTGTGGTAATGTTCTATACGTGCCTGCACCACCACGACAGCTGAAACATGCTCCTGCTGGTACCAGCTATGTCACTTCTGCCAGGTGTATGATGTCCAGCGGCCCTACCATGAGCACCCTGGGACATCTTCCTATGTGGTGCCCTGCCAGACATTCGGCTATGCCTGCTGTGACCAGACACAGTAGGCATGGTTACCACATTTTCCTGTGCACTGCCACTGAATGCCAGATGTCCCTCCTCTATGGCCACTGGTGATAGGGTGTGTATAGGCACTGAAACTATGTGTTGGGGTGGCTAAAAGGGGGATGTCAAAGGTTGGTGCAGTGTCAGCCCCTGGCAACCCCACCTGTGCCTCAACATTAATATCATCATCTTTGGTGTCTGTATGGACACCAACATCAGATTGCATGCAGGAGGGACCCTGACCCACCTTGCCACCTGTGGGGGAAAACAATAAACACACTTTAAAACCTGTACAGCATTGCCCAACAGTACACACACACACACACACACACACACACACACACACACACACACACACACACGCACACACACGCACACACACACACACACACACACACACACACACACCTCTGTAATACCTACCTGTCAATGGCTTTACAGACAGTCCCATGTATATGCCCATGTGTTACCCCATCCTGCATCACACGTGTTAACATACACGCATTGATACCACTCATTAACATATCAGTCCTCTAAATGCCTACACAAGTGGCCACAACACAAGGCCTGCTGCTAATTTTCCTTCCTGACCTGTGTGTAGTGGTTTTACATGGCCTCACTGCTTTCATTTGGTATGCACCCTCTGTATGTCTAGACATGATGTGCACAGCCCCTATATGTGTGGGCTACCATGTTGTATCCATAATATCATGCACTGGTGTGTCATGTTTATGTAATGCTCAGTGCATGTCAGATATGCTGCTCCTTCAACTTATCATGTGACAACTGTAATATTTGGATACACTCTCTGGTGTTGACTAGTACTTCCCTAATGCATCTGTTGTGCTGCATATGTGGGTTGTAAGTGACCTCTCTGCTGAATGCAACATTAAGGGTGTACCTGGTGTCTACCTACCCTCTGGATGCCTGTTCCATGCTACAGACCATATTATACTATTTGCTGTCCTGTGATTACACACATGCCAGCATTCCTGGTGTGTAATGTGGCAGTCCATGTCCGTGTACTGCATGGTCCCAAAGGGCAGTACAGCTGTAGGAACACCCCACAATCTCACATGTGCATACATGGCCACCCAAACAAACACACACATGCACACACACATCCTACATGCATCTACCTCCCTCCACCTCACCAGAGTGACCCTGCAGACAAACTAACTAACCACCAGGATGCACACACACACATATACACATACAGGTGAGGTTGCACAATGATAGTACACACAGTCCTCCTATTACCCATCTGTCAACATGCAGAACATATGGTACAGAACAGCATGCAGTTCAGCTATAGTCAATCCATGCTAGCAACAGTATACATGTGTGTGATGCATGTGCTGTGTCACTAGGTGATGCCCTTTCCCTTGGATACCACTGCACCCATGTGCACAGTATTACTGTGCACTTGTTCTGCACCCTGCCATGTACTGTGCACTACAACTCACAGGTGTACCACCCATTGCGGAATGTGTATTACTGTGTCAGTTATATCAGCTTTACTGCTCACAGCCCCTATGGTTTTCAGCAACACATACCTGGGATGATATGTGGGCAGTTGTCATTTGTGAATGCCTGATGCCTGATTTACATCTGTCATCAACAGACCATGTATGACCAATCCAATACTTTTACACTGACAACCATCAGAGCATACCATGGCTATGGGGGGGTGTACACACCTTTATTGACTTGACGCACCCATCCTTGATCTGCCATGGGACCACATCACCGCATATCTTAGCAGTACACGACCCTGATATGTGACATATGTCCTGTACTTTTACATCCAGTGTCTACAGATTGTGTTAGGTGTGCGGCTGCTGACCATGATGCATACACACTATGTGGGCATATGTGTGCACACCCTTATCATGACGGTTTATCGCACCTCTTGTTGTATGTACCACAGCAGTCACTACTCCTGGCAGGGGTATTCCAGCGTGGGCCATCTGCATTTGCCAGTGTATGTTCAGTCTGCCCTACACATGTCCCTCTATTCTGCATGATTGCAAGGTTGACTCATGTGCACATCCCATGGTGTTCACACACTACCATCACTATTGCTGTGGGGATAGGTTTACAGCTGCCACAGGTCCTGAACCTATGTGCAGATAGTGCCATTCCTAGCATCCTTAGGATCCCTGCTGCAGTGCACTGGGGTGTCATGCTGAACCCCCCCTCCTTCAGGCTTTATGCAGATGCATGACAAATAAGCCCTACACATGTGTGTCCCTTTGCAGTATCCCATACACTGAACATCACATGTTGTAGCCTAGATCTAGCTGATAATGTGAGCTACTGTAATGCCTTATGCCATTGTGTATCTCTGCAGCAGTTGCCATTGTTCTACAGGTATATACACTGGTGTTGCACTGTATATGGGTGTTGTTCCAAACATGTCCCTACTGTAGGCCATGTCTGCCACCATTATGTTACTCCCTGTGGACACATTCTGCAATGACAGGATGTTAGTTAGCATGCAGGTGTCTGACATACCCTTCCAATACCCCATCATGGTCACCCCTGTGACAACGTCCATTTCATAGCAACAATACATGCACATGTACAGCATGCATCCAGGGTAGGTGTGTTAGATGTATTTATGGAATATACCATCGCCATTAGATGCCCGGTGTGTTGGCAAGCATCTACATAAACCATACTCACCAGCTACAGGCTGCTGTCTTGGTGGTATCCCTGAGGGACCTACATAAGAGGGTGAGAGATACAATGTCAGTGGTCACACCTGTGGCAGTGCTACAGGGTGGGTGCAGTTTTACAATACATGAACGGTACATTTCCACATCTGGACATCTGTTTAGCTCTACAATGCAACAACACACTATATATATGACATGTCAGATATGCATGATCTACCTGTACCAATGTAGATGTATACACAACCTTGGTCTACTGATGTGCACTGTGTCCTTATCTGCACACTCCGCAGCCAGTGTGAGGGTGCCACTCACCTCCATGAAGGTGTCCAGCGGTTGGTGGCTGGCCGGACAGGCAGGTGCCACAAGGCTGGCCAGGAGCTCCTCCACACATGTCAGGGGGTGATGGATGTCATGCCCCCCCCCGTGGCGAGGTAATTCCCTCGGACTGCAGCAGCACGCTGATGGGAATTGCAAAGCAGGTCAGTATAAAGATGCTGGACCTGCTCATAACTGCAGTTGTGCAGTCCGACATCATTGACCCTGTGGACTAGGTCGTTCCACAAGGCAGTCTGCTCCTGCTGTTCATGGGCAGCCCTGCCAAACAGCACTGTGTAATGCTGGATCAGGTGTAATATAAGCACACAATTCTCCACTGTTGAATAAGTGGGCAAGCATGCATGTGACGTCTTGGCTGAAAGACATGAAGATGGAAACAGGTCTGCGTAACTCATACAGCAAGGTTACTACAGTTCATAATACACATCTCTGCCACCCTCCATCATATCACCTTCAACAAACTGTGCACACAAATCATTAGGTATGGCTACAGCTTACCTACCAGTGGGACAGATATTGTATTGTACCACACTTTCTGCTATATCATTGTAGCCATGTCCCCCTGTGTGGACACTATCACCGATGGCCTGTTACAGACTATAGCCTGCATGCTATTGTCAGGGCCACTATGGTTCCATATATGCCAGGGGTATGGTGTTTTGGGATTGCAGCACATCTGACATTCTGTGTTATTGAGGATATCTATGCATGCTGTTGGACATGTTCTGGGATTATATAGACTATTACTAGCAACATATGTTCTATAACTGTGCCACAATAACATGTATATGTTCTATTGGCCAGCAGAACCACCTCTCCAAACCCATCTGCCCATGATACCTGGCCACATCACATGTGTGTCCCAACCTGTGGCCTCCTCATGTACTGGTCCAGCAATACCATCAGGTAGAACAAACCCAGGGGATGTTGTCCCCCCTGGGGCACATACAGACATGTTCCTGTCCCCTGAGGTCAGGTCTAGGGTCTGTTCCATACCGGGCTCTGCAGACACATGTGGGATGTGCTACATCAGTCTGAGGCACCCAGTACACATTCACAGGGCGGGAATGCTCCTCCTGCTCAGCCTCCAGGCTAGGCACCTTCAGGACATGGACCATACCTCTCAACCTGGAAAAATCAAAAATCTGGACAAGTCCTATGAAAAATAGGTAAAAATCTGTACACTGATTAACATAAAATTTGCATGCATAATTAAGTAACTCCACCCACTCCAATGGAATTGTGGGATATCAACTTTCAAACGCAAACTGAAGAATAGAACCAAAATATGGCACCAGAGTCCCCCTGCAACCATTCCAATGTCCCATTACCTGGCTATTTTGCCCCATTTACCATAAACACTAATGTGTGCATACTGTTTTACTTCTACAATGATTATTTGGATTTTATTTTTACATTTTATAGCACAATGCACAAACACTAATAGATATCTGCTAAAAAACTGTCACACAATGAGAATAGACTTGGCATTGAAACTTCTCTACCCTTTTAATTCACATTCATTGAAACAGTATTGAAACCCACACCACATCCAAAGAAAATGCATCTGGCCAGTGGTGGATAAAGATTACCTTTGGGCTGTTTTCAAAATGCAGACCCCTGGCTTACACACAAAACAAGAAACATATATGCATTCTTTGATACACCTTCCTGACTTTATTAAATTATATTCCTTGTATAATACAGCACACTTGTTAGACTTAAGTTAGAGAACATTTTAAAATTTATTCTTTGAACATTTTTCCAGTAGACAATGAAAAAAATGCATGAACAAATAATGACAAAACTACCCAATTCAGATCATTTCCATCATAAAAGTCTACTTCCATTTATAATTAATAACTTTTCAACAGGCAAGCAATGTAATGTTGCAGTCATATTTCAATGTATTTACAATATGCAGCAAACTTGTAGTTAGTTGTACTACCTAGGTGGATGACTGATGGTGTTATAAGGTCAGAAATGGAAAAGATACAGAGATGGGGAGAATAAAACAATGTAGGTATAAAATTATTGAAACCAAACAGAAGCAGACTGAAGCTGATACCAAGATTATGGTATTTACCCCACTAGTTAAAAAATGTCACAGCTGACGCTGTACATAGGACTGGTAAGATATTGCCAAGGTTTACTACATTACCTCACTAAGGTACTATCCTGGAGCAGTTATCACAGGCATGTTATATTCCACACTGCTAGAAACTGGACATGAAGTGCACCCAGGAGAAAAAGTAAAAACCCTTGCTCAATGTTCTGTGTAGTCACCCAACTCTGATATTGAAATTAAATAGTATGTCACTTTGGCAAGAGTTATTTTGGATATCAGTGTTCCCTGACACAACAGAACCATCACCTATGAATCTTCTTTAATGGCCTTCATCTTCATTACGTAGTGTATTTATATTGAAGTTTTGGATCCTTCCAGGGGCTCACAATTCCTAAACATAGTGGATAGGCATTCAAACTGGCCAGAAGTACAGCAAGGTAGCAGAGAGGGATACAAAGACAATAGAAGTATGGCAAGGTATCACAGGGGGATACAAAGACAAGAGAAGTACACACTTAGAAAATTGATATAATAACAGGTTTTGCATTAGCATGAGTTTTCTGAAGTGTGTCAAGTCTAACACTCAAATGTCTGTTATCAATTTCTAACTTCAATCTTTAATGAGTTGCCACTAATTTGCCATAAAACTACAATTTTATGAAAAACAGATGAAAAATATGAGGCAGAAATCTGGACATTCTGCAAAATCTGTACAGTCGAGAGGCAGAAAGTGCTGACCTGACCAGATACTATAGAACTGGCAGAAGGCAAATAATGCTGACTTGCTTCTATGACTACTTTTCAGACTACACTAGTGATGTAGACCATCACACATGGAAAAGACCCTTAATCAATTTAGAAAATATTAAACAGGTGGAAAGTCCACAACCAATTATTTGACAAATGAACACAGAAAAGCACTCTGTACAAGATGATACCCCAGAAGTAATAACTACCCAGCACCCAAACTTTGTCGGGCTACATAAAGCCCAGAGCTGTACCAAAGATAAATTCTGGCCAGATCTTTATAAACAAAAAGAGATATCAGCTGATTCCTGTACCGACTAATGTCTTTCTTCATCTGAGTTCCACAATGCATTCTCTGTGCTAATATTTTCTCCGTTACAGTAATATCACATTCCCTACTTGTCTAAACAGCTTGAGGTATTTAATTTGGCTCCAAAGACTTTAAAGCAAAAGAAAAACTTGACAGTTACAGTTCAACTTGAAAACGTAATGGCTCAAAAGCAGTCGCATACACATTAACGGCTCAAAACTTAACATCAGCTTCAGTTCCACCTTGAACAGCTTCAGTTCACACACAGGTATCTTATGAAAACTTAAAGGCTCAGAAGCAGTCGCACACACAGGAAAGCAAAGCAGTTAAGCAAAAATACCTGAGCAAGCAGCCGCTCAGTACACAAGTATCCTTAAAGCAATTGCAGTTCAGCTCCAAAGACTAAAAAGCAATAGAAAATGAAAAATTAACGGCACAAAACTTAACCTCAGATTCAGTTCCCACCTTGAACAGCTTCCGTTCACACACAGGTAGCTTATGAAAACTTAACGGCTCAGAAGCAGTCACACACACAGGAAAGCAAAGCGGTTAAGCAAAAATACTTGAGCAAGCAGTCGCTCAGTACAAAGGTATCCTTAAAAGCAATTGCAGTTCAGCTTCACCTAGAGCAGCTTCAGTTCACACACAGGTAACCTACGAAAACTAAATGGCTCAGAAGCAGTCGCACATAGAGGAAAGCAAAATAATTAAGCAAAAATACCTGAGCAAGCAATCGTTCTGTTTGGCTCCAAAAGCAAAGACTTAACACAATTAAAACAAAAACTTAACAGCTAGGCAAAAGCAGTCATTTCCATGCTTGCCCCTTGAGCTCAATTCCGACAGGCTGACAGAGCTGACGTTATCGCGCATGTGATGACGTCGCTCCAAAAGCGTGAAAGAAATAAATTAAAAAAAAAAATCGGGAATGAAGGGGGTGCCACTCGGTATTCATGGCACCCCTTTATTTGGACCCCAAAACTCAGTAAAAACCAAGCAATTTGGTACAGTTGGAAGGTATGACGTGGACTGCTGTTGTGAGTAGCAGTAGGTGGGAGGCTTATTCCCATTGTGCCCATATTGGGGCCCATGGGGAGTCCACATCACAGACCCCACGCACCATCCAGGACATTTACCCACCACATGTGTTACATACCACCCTTGTAGACTGTCCTCTATATCTACCAATCCTGACCACCTCCACAAGTATACCTGCCATGCTTCCCCATATTCCCAATGCATACTTCACAGACGGGGGCAATGTGATCCCAACAAGGGTCTAACATGTGACATACCCGTCCATGTTGCACACACTGCCAGCTGTAGATATTTGTGTGTATTGCTATGTGAGCTGGTGCCTCGCACAGAGCAAGCATCACTGTGGTAGCAATATAGGGGACATGTCTTTACATACATATATGTTTGTGTGTGTGTTTGTATATATGTAGACATGTGCATATAGGTTTATATCTATATATGTGCAGATATATGTGATGTATATATGTGCTCATATATATGTCTACACATGGATATATATATATATATATATATATATATATATATATATATATATACACACACACATATATATATATATATATATATATATATATATATATATATATATATATATATATATATTTATATATTATATATGTGACATATGTACACATATGCATACCGATATGTGCGGTACATTCAGACATCAGGTCCACAATCTCACAACACCTTCCTGCACAGCTGCACTGTTCTGACTTGCTATAACACAGACAGGTGCCACATATGTACATGGCCTGACATTAGGGGGTATATGTAGGACCCGATTGCAGGTAACCGTATTACACACCTATGGCATTCCTGCATGCTACATTGCAGATTAACCTGTGCTTCCCTGCCAGTGGTGGGCCGTGGGTCCCACATGTCCATCATAATGGCATTACTTTCACCACCAGCTACTGGTCATGTAATATACATACTTCCCATTACACAACACACACTATGATGGCTTACATCTTATCAGTCAGTGCTGACCTGCACAGTTGACTGCTATGGCCAACTACCCACAGGGACAGACACTATTGTCCATAGCAGTTTTTCAGTTGAACATCATCACAGCAACACCTGATGACACATATAAATATTCCACATCATCTATCCCATTATTATGGACCAGGTACTACATTCAATTACATGCATATATACTTCACATACCTGTTGTGAGAATGATGTATTGATGACTGAATGATGAATTATGGTTTGTTCTTCCTTTAGATTTTAATATGCCTTTGCCTTAGGCTTTTTGTTTTGGAAATTTTCTTTTTCTTTCTTTCTCTTTCTTTTTCTCGTTTTCTCTTTTTCTCTCTCTCTCTCTGTGTATCTCTCTCTCTCCAGTAAATGGAATTAGCTGCTTTGAATAGATTGCAGCATGGCTTTAGAAGGTGATGCACATTATCAGGTGATGGCCTCTGCACCAATCAGTGTCCTCCACTTGCTAACTGCATGCAGCTTGCTAAGTAGTACTTCCAATTATCACAGTCATGGCAACCACCTATTATAAATCCCTACATCATGTGGGTGTGGTCCCTTTACCTTTCTTGTGTGATGGAGATCCTTCCTGTGTGTGGGCATCAGTGTTACAGACAGCAGGTAGCAATACCTCTTAGAGGAGAACCTGCACACTCAGGCCAGCTGTATATTTGTAGAAGGTTCCAGAACTACAGACAGAGTGTTAGTAGAGTTGTGTTATGCTTTGTATAGTACTGGTGTTACAGGGTTTGTGTCTACATACTAGTTTACTTTGGAATTAAGTCTGTCTGCATAGCTCTCAACTGTGGGCCTATCCTCTTGATGGCCAGAGGTGTGCCTATCATGTTTTGTCTGTCCGCCACATAGGTCCTTTGTCAGATATTTCACTGGCAGTGTGTGTGTGTTGAGTGCTATCAGTGCATGGCTACATCCATTTATATTTCTTACCTCAAATCCCTGACTAAGGGTATATTGCAGACTATCCTGTAACATCAGCAACTTGCTTAGTGTATGACAACAGTTTTCCACATATGGGCCTGTGTTCCATCCTCTGTCCTCCACTTATATACCAAGCTTTGCACATATGACATGCTGTCAGGGGTTGTTCTGTAGTGGGCTGTGAGTGTATCATGCTGCCATTCCTGCCATCAGTCCACTGCTGTTGTATCCCCCACACATACGGTAGGGCTGGGGCCATATATATTTGGGCTTCACCTACACAATACATGTGTGCCCTTATGCACTCAAGATGTCAGTGTATGTAACAGTGGTATATGGCCCTGTATTATTGAGTCAGGGGGATGTACCATAAATAACCTAGGCTGTTAACAACATGTGGGGTATCAGGGTTGAACTGCCTTAAGGTTTCTGGATGTACATTATCATACACTTCACCTATATTTAAATTAATTACATAAATTGGGTTAATGCAGGCCTACTGCCTCCTGCCATACAGACTGTTCTGTTTGTCAGTGTGCTTGTGATGGTGTCATTTATGCCTTGTTATGCCTTGTTATTTAACAGTTACATCCCATTGTGTCAACTGAGGTCTTTGCCATCTAGTGATTGTGTACAGAGTGGAGATAGAGGCTGCTGAACTATACACCTGCATTACTTACTGTTGAGTGTTTGGTATCCTGTGGCCCAGTCTGTCTTTACTATTGTACTATTTGAAGGGCTCGCCCTAGACAGCAACATTTGTAAACCTTTCCAGACTACTGTATTAGTATAACTGCTTCACAGTTACATTACTCTGTTTATATGAATGTCAGTGTCTGAACAGCTATATGACATGGGATATACAACTGCAATAGTACACAAATAAAGGTTTTCCATTTATGCAAACCTGTGTGTGGTGTTATATCCTATGACCTCTCTGCGGGTATATTTGCAAGCAACAATTGTCATTTGTATGGATGGCTCATACAGTGTCTAGTTGTTAAGCTGTTAACTGTAGGCATAGTGGCTGTTCCATATTGTGTGCGCCTTCTACATATGTATCTTACTATACATATCTCTGCATGTGTATGTGTAGTCACATATCTATCTATCTATATATATATATATATATATATATATATATATATATATATATATGTATATGTATCTGCATATATGTGTCTGTGTATTTGTATCCTAGGGATGTTAATAGCTTCCACATTATACATTACTTATGGGAGCCAGACTGTACTGCATGATATATTACCGATACCAGCCTGACATCATACAGGTGGGATGGAGTACTGTTAACATCTTGTGCCCATGTCGTGTCAGGTCCTGATTATGGGATCTGCAACACTTGGTAGTGTATTGCAGTGCAGATGTGTTTGACTGTGGGGGGTATACCTATTCATACAAGACATTTATTATTTGGGGCCTCTCAACCCCATTAGCGGTGCATGTGGACATATATGTTTTTGTTATTTTCCCATTGTTATCTGCAAATGTATGTCCGTATATACCTATATAAATATATATATATATATATATATATATATATATATATATATATATATATATATATATCTGCTTACATAAATATAACTATGTCCATATATACCTACATATATATATATATATATATATATATATATATATATATATATATATATATATATATATATATATCTGCTTACATATACATAACTTGCTGTATATATTTAGACATATAGATGTAGACATATATATCTATAGATGTAGGCATTTGTATGTATATATGTTTATATATATATATATATATATATATATATATATGTATATGTTTATATATATATATATATATACATATATATGTTTATAAATATATATATATATATATATATATATATATATATATATATATATTAGATATGTTGTATCTGTTTAGATATTAATATATTTACACACACACATACATCTACATGTTGGAATACATTCTCTGTACTGTTGACTGACTGGGCTGGATAATATGTTTGTGAATACATCAGGGTTATGGATATCTGACATGGCTTAGTGGCCAATCACTTTGTCTAAGGTGTGCAGTGTCCTGGGTTCTAACCTTTCAGAGGTTGTTTGTTTTGTGACTGGGCAAGTCAAGGGCTGTTGGATACAGAGTGATTAAGGCACTTCTGAGCAGTTGTAAACAGATTTGCATGAAGGTAAGCACTGCTAACATCCGGTTACAGTTTCTTATACTCAGCTTCTAATTTGCTTAACCAGTGTAGGCATTGCTTACTCCCACACAAACAGGCTTAAACCTGCTTACTGCTGCTTAAAAGTGTTTCTCTCACTTACCCCCGTGCTAATTTCTTTAAAAGAAAAGAAAATGGGGGTGATAGGAAAGTGGCGAAAAAAGGGTCACAAAGAGGGAAAGACAGTAAGGAAAATAGCAAGGGATGTGTAGAAAGGGTGTAGGGAAGGTCCATAGCTGCCCATTTCTTCTACAGCAACAGCTGTGCATATACACTGAATTTGGAAGTAGATTTGGACACTCAAAACCTTGAGAGAGGGGTGAGGACAACAATGATATGTTGTGATGCCAATTAGACCACATTACATGTGGCCAGTGGACACATGTGCAAAATGGACAGCTATGTATGGGGCGAGATTTTTTTGGGGAACAGATTGCCCTTTTTTTTTCAGGTGAGAGTGGGATGTTGGGGAGGGGTAGTAGGTATATTTGGGGAGGAAGGTTGGGTAGATTAACAGACAAGACAACCAAGATGAATACAGGGGTGGTATATGACACATGTGGGGGGTAAACACCTTGATGAGGATGGGTGTTGGAAAATCGGAAGCCAATGAGCCTTCTAGTGGAAACAGTGGGACTGAGGTCCCCACCCATGGGCAGTCACCACTGCACCTTCACAGCCCCGATGGTGGCAGTGCTTGGAGCTGAGTTGCAGAGCCAGACTGATGCTCTAGTTGTGGCATGTGGCCCTCGAGCTGGCGTAGAAGATCACCATGCTGCTGGTTGATCTCTCTATGCACCACAACCCCAACCTGGTGACGGGTGACAGGTACCTGTTCGTCCCGCTCCAAGGGGGGTGAGCCCCATCCCCTGAGGTGGTTCCACCTGAAGGTGGTGCAGGACCAATGAACAGGGAGGTCCCGGGTTGGGCCCCAGACATGCTGGTGCCCAGTGCCACGGCTGGCTGAGGTGGGACAGATGGGTCCACTGGGACTGGCCTTCCCAAACGCACTATAGTGTTTAGATTTCATCCTCATATGTGGGTTAGTAATAATACTCAACACATTCCAGGGTTAGGTATAACAGCATGCATAGGTATTCCCATTAACCCAGACATCAGATATGGAACAGTTGCATAGCAAACAGAACACATGCATATATAGGACCACAGTGGTAATAAGAACAGCATGCAGGTACATTGATGGCACCGTCCCCCCAATGTTGGAATAATTCAGTATAGCACATGCATAGGAACATTTAAAATATTTATAAGACAATTGGACATTATCAGAACATAGTTGTTATTACATACCAGTTGGGGTGGGTATGTTGATTATTGTTGGAGATATGGTGGGGGGGGTGTCAATTAACAACTAGCATATTCCTGTAGTCCACATTACTTTCCTAGTCAGTGCTGTTATCTGTACCTTACAAGTCTTACTACACTACCTTATAGCCTTAGTTTGGACAGTGATATGGCTGTTGTCATCGTTATACATGAACTGGTTTTACCTGCAGTATACACCTCTTACCTGGTATACCTGTGGAGGGAATGTTTGTTAACACTAAATAACTGTTTCTACACATACTCCCAGATTCCAGGTTGATGTTGTGCACAAAGCTAGCCAACTGTTTCTGCACAGACTCTGGCCATGTGTTGACCACATACAGGTGTGCCGGGACATAACTAGAATATTGCCCTCTTCAACCTTTAGTAACCTGACACAAACATACACATGCTTTCCTACACAGTTATATTACGTAGCACAGTGTGGGTGCCAGTGATCAGTGATACATTATTATTCAGGGAAACTTCAACACTCACAATTCCCTACAATACCAGTGTGAACAGTACCAGTACAGGTTATAATGGTCTTCATTTCTCAGCACAGTGTTCATATCCATCATACCTGTGGGAACAATGTTTATTAGCACAAACTGACTGTTGCCACACAAACTTCCAGATTAGACATTAGTATTATGCACATACATCTCACTCTGTTACTGTACGCACTCTGGTCACAGCTTGACAACATGAGGGTGTAGATAGAACATACTTGGCTTATTACTCTCCTAACAGTTTCAGGGGTTGCTACAGTGACATGTTTGTTCTCATAGATGTTTGACAGTCACTTGTATTCCCTGTTTGCTGGCTAAACATCTGGGATCATCCCATAGACTTACCACAGGGACAGGGGGACAGGCAGCAGATAATGTCCCATATACTGGACATTCTGGCCTCATCTGTACAGTTTTGGGGTATGATTCTGTATGCAGCCTACATCCACTCCCAGGATTCAGACCATGGCTGTGTCTGCTACAACTTAAACACTGTCCATCACAGTTGTGTCTGCTATATAGATATTGCTGTATATCTCCTATCTGCTTTTTCTCTTATTAATCCCCTGTACTTTTGCATTCTGACCTTGTATTACAACACTCTTATACAGATCTCCTAGACAGTAATATTTTGTGGGACAGTGTGGTCGACAGTGATGTGTAATACCTCATTATTCAGTGCAACTGCATCATTCGCACTGCCATACAATACCAAAGTAAACAGTACTAGTACAGGGTATCATTCTTGTATTTCTGGGCACAGTGTTGGTGTCTGGCAGACCTGTGGGAGAAATGTTTCTTAGCACTACCTGAATGTTCCCACACACAGTACCAGATTCCACATTAATATTATGCACATACATCTCACTCTGTTACTGTATACACTCTGGCCACAGCTTGACAAGTTGGGGTGTAAATGGGACATACGTGGCTTCTAAGTCTCATAAGGTTTTGGGGAGTTGCTAGTGTGCCAGCTTTGCTCTCATAGATGTGTGTCAATCAGTTGTATTTCCTGTTTGCTGCCTGTACATCTGGGATCAGCCCACTGATTTCCCAGGGGGACAGGTTGATAGGCAACAGATATGGACCACTTTACTGGACATTCTGGACATATCTGTACAGTTGTGGGGTATGATTCTGTATGCAGACTACTACCACTGGAAGGATTTGAACCCTGTCTATGTGTGCTACAAAAACAATAGTTCACATCTCAGTTGCATGTGCTATTTGGGCTTTGTTGTCTGCATGGTCCCTGTTTTCTGTCTATGTGTCTCTCAGTTGTACTGAATGGCCTCTGGAGATTACGCCAGTCATATACAGGCATTCCTACACATTCAATTTATGGTGCACAGTGTGGGTAACAGTGCTTAATACAACAGTACTATCACATGATTGCAAATCTACATTACCGTAAGATACCAGAGTATACACATGCAGTCCAGCAGTTAGACTTTTATTATCAGGCTGTTACCCTTTTATTTATATACAAAGTATATGATACTCTTCCTGCCATATTCTCCGGTGTATGCAGTACTTGCCTTGAACAATGCAGGTTTTATATAGGCAATTGATTTACTACTACTTTTAGTTTTATTTCCTATGACAGTAAATGCATGAGTATTATTGACCTGCCTTGCATCACAACCTCGCCAGGCAACTGACATGGGCCTTCTGGTTCGCGGTCCACTCCATTGCAGTTGTGGGGGACATAAGAGGAATATTTAGCCATACCTATCCATGAAATACATGAGCTGGCAATTATTACACACATAGTGGGGTGATACTTACACACAACTGGAACATCCCCAGCCATTTCCTTCTGGAAAGGTGATTGTTTTGTTTTGCTAGATGTATATTTTCATAAAAACTGTTTAATTCCATTTCATATAGTCTGTATACTTAGTTGAAGGATTTCTTGCAACTATGTTTGGAGAGATATTTCTAGAATTGCAGCTTTAAATCAGACATACTAGTTTTTACTGCAGTTCACATATTAAATTTAAACTTGGTCTTAAGACTTTGGGCCAGATTCAGGAAGGCTTACACGAAGTTTAAGAGTAGTGTAAGCCTCCGTGTAAGCCTCCTGATTCAGCAACAACCCAAATCTCCGTGTAAGAGACAGCTAACACGTCTCTTACACGGAGTGGGCGTGGAAATGCTCAATACCTCATTTGCAGCTGACAGATATGCAAATGAGGTATGTGAGCGATCCACGAAGCCCAAACCAGTCCGTGTAACGGACGTGTTAGCTGCAGAAATGTACTCAGCTGACAACTGAGTACATTTCTGCAAAATTAAAAACGGAGCTATGTCAGCTCCAAATAAAGGGTGCATTTGTTACAGTAAGCATGCCAATGGCCAAATATGTGGCCATTGGCATGAAAAAGTGTTGCAAAATAAATTATATAACTTTTTTTTTTCCACGGGATTTTGTGTTTAACTGCAGCACACCGCGCAAACGGGTGCGCTACCTAAAACTAAAACCGAAGCTTATAAGCCCACAATTGTGGGATTTATGTATTACATGGAATGTCAATGGAGGGACTTGCAGACTAAAAACAATATGGCCTCCGTTTAGTGGTTGTCAAGGGGGGGAAGCTCCGTGTAAGATATGTAACTAAGCATTACTAGGCAATCCTATGTAAATGAGGGTTACAATACTGAATCACACTGCCACATAGGTAATGAGCACTTTCTGAGTAGTGTAAGAGTTAGAGAAGGGGAGGAACAGAGTAAGAGGTAGGTGACATCACGGGGGGGAAGGATAGAAAGAAATGTACCAGATTGGAGGGCAATGTAAGGTAACAGATGACAGACAGACATCAGGGAGGAAGGTGTGTCCCAACAGAACACTAGGAAAGTCAAGAAATTGAGGGCATACGCTATCCCTACACTCTAAGTTTCTTGATATACGTGCATGCGCGCGTGTGCGCGCGTGTAAGGCAGGTTCTACATGTGGGAGCGTGTTGCAAACTGTTTACAACGGTTTGCGCGGGCGTGCACGTGTGTGATGCAGTGTACGCGTGTTTTAGCATGAATCAGCCTAGCTAACACCGTGCAAGGATGTGTGCGCGCGTGTAACACTGTGTAGGGATGTGTGCGCGCGTTTAAGTGACTGTGAGCGTATTTAAGCTGGTGTGCACATTGCTCCCCCTCAGGAAACAGAGAGGAAACAGGAAACAACCAAAATACAGGGAAACTGCCAGGGAATACTGCTGGAGTTAATTGGTGGAAACAATTACAAGCAGGCAATTACACAGGCAGACTAGAAGCCCAGCCCAGCACTTAAAACACAACAAAGAGCAGTGAAGGCTGTTTCTCACAAGAGATACTGCCAGAAGCTAAGCTATCAGAATTGAAAACTGAAATAAAGCTGAACTCAGAGCAGAAATGCTAGGGGCTGCCATGGCTATTATAATCAGGCATAGGCGAATTGCTGAGGGTGGTGACAATGCAGATGCTGACAGACAACCCAGAGTGAGGAGAAGGAGAAGAGTATACAGGCCCAGGGTCACCTACCATGGGTTACATGAGCTGGAGATAGTAGAGCTATAGAGTGGACAGAGAGCTCCTGCAGCAGATTGTTGAGCTGTGCAGGCCACACCTCACACACAGAACCAACAGAGGGGAACCCATCCCAGTGGAAACCAAGGTATGTGTTGGCCTAAGAATACTAGCAACAGGTACCTTCCAGAGACCAACTGGTGATATGATGGGAATATCACAGGCATCAGCCTCCAGGGTACTGCACCAGTTCCTGGATGCCATGTCACCACATGTCAGTGATTATATATATGTCCCTAATGACCGTGAAGTTGTGGCCAGCAATATGCGTCTCTTCCAGCAAATAGCGGGATACCCTGAGGTGCTGGGTGCAATAGACTGCACGCACATACGCATCAAAGCACCAGCCGGTGAGCGGGGTAGAGTCTACATTAACTGCAAGGGATACCCCTCCATCAACTGCCAGGTCGTGTGTGATGCCCAGGGCATAATAATGAATGTGTGTGCTGGCTGCCCTGGGAGCTACCACGATTCCCACATCTGGCATCTGACGCAGCTGTACCAATCATTTGCCAATGGGGACTTCCCACACGGACACCTAGTGGGGATGCAGGTTATGCACTTGAGCCGTGGCTGATGACACCCATCAGAAATGCACACACACCTGAACAGGAACGCCATAATGAGGCACACGCACAAACACGTAATATCATAGAGCGTGTGTTTGGGCTGCTCAAGTCACGGTTCCGGTGTCTGGACACATCTGGTGGAGCTTTGCAGTACACACCAACTACATGTACCCAAATGATCATGATATGTGCTATGCTACATAATATGATCCTGTGGAAACAGCTGCAGCAGGACTAGCACAGGGCTGGGCCAAACATCCCCCCACCATTGCCAAGGCCACCACAGGCAGGGGTGACTCGGAGGAGGAACAACCTGACCTTGTCCCAGTAGGCAGAAGGAGGCGTGCCCAGTATGCCCTGGCCTTGGCAAAGAGGCAACGATAGCACATACGCTTGGTCAGTAGGAACACTGGGACTGATACACGCTCTGACTCACTCATACAGTAACAGGGATGCCTAACATGACACAACCTGCTTCCAAATGTACAGGGAGTGTAGTATGTGTATCCGACAGAGGTGGCCCTGCAGCACCACCTGAGGCATGAATGCCATGTGTTAAGTAATGTAATATCATGTACAATATGCACACCTGAGGACCCCAACTAACATCCATATCCACGCATATGACCCTCAAGGAAACAGCTACACGTCATACAGTGATGTACATGTGCAAAAACATGGAACAAGATACAAAATGAGGGTGTCTAGCAATAAATAGCATGGATAACCACACACCCATGTTTGTACCACAACAAGAAGCAACATGGAATAGCCATGGTCAAAACCAATGGCTAAAACCGACTACTACTATATAGCCTGCTGCAGACCACTGTCCTAATAGCAGGAACTGCCCCAGGCCTATGTCCATAGGTTCATACTAGGCTATCTGCCCTAGGGCATTAATAAGCCTAGCCCAGAGTTTTGTGGCTTCTGCCACCCTGCAAGTTGATGGATAATATGCCCATCATTTTGCTGTGCCTCTGTCAAGCAGTGATACTGAGGTTATCCCTGGGGTATACCTGCAATCTCCCATCCATTGGTCAAGATCTCACTTGAACAAAGCCAGTGAGGTGCTCAGCCCCACATGTACCAGGATGTTGTTCCACAGCATATGGATTCTCTGGGTGATGAATCTGTCCCTCCAGCACATCCTATTAATATCTGTGTTGAGGTTTAGGTCTCCTGCCCTTGTAGTTCTGATGGATGTAGAGGTCTTGAGGTGAAGCATGTTCATAAATTCTGGGTTGGACATAGCCTTGTATGTCAGGCACAGGTCACCTCTGAGCAGTCAGTAAGTGACTGAATACAGCTGGAATCCCTTCAGTCGGGCAGCATAAGAAATATGTTTGAGACCCTTTCACCTCCTGTCGAGGAATTTGTGGGCCCATCCAATCTGAATGGGGCAGTGTATGCAATCATTGGTGTGATGAGTACAGGGGAACGATGACCTCCCTTGATCTAGATGTGAATCACTGCATGATGAGGTGGCCAATGTAGAAGGCCTTCCAAACTACCCTGGCAATGTGAGTGTCAAGCAAAGGTCACTGTCAACCTGGGTGCCCAGGTCCCTGATAACCTACGTTGTGCTTAGAGGATTGCCACCTAGATGGGAAGTAGTGGTAACCTTGTTCTTCCTGAAGGGTATGGCTATGCATTGTTTAGTGTTTAATGTAAGGCCATGGCCGTGGCACCAGTTATCTGTGTCTATGAGACCCTTCTGAAGGATGTCTGTGTCAGATGGGTTTCCAGCTATGCTTCCCAGTTTGCAGTCATCTTCAAACTTTGTCAGCCATAATCCTCCTGTGTTTGCTCGTACTTCTGAAAAGTAGATACTGAACAAATGTGGGCCCAGGACTGAGCCCTGTGGGATACCACTTGTGACAGCTCTGGAGTGTGAACTGGCACCAGCAACTTTGACCCTGTGTGTTCCGTCACTTAGCCAGTTTGCAACCCATGCTGTGATGTATGGGTTCACAATTAAGCTGGTGATGTTTTCAATGATACCTGAGTGGGGTATTGTGTGAAAGCCTTTGCCAGGTCAAGGTAGGCTGTGTGGACTGCCTTGCCCACGTCAATGGCCTGGGTGAGTGTTTTGAAAAAGTCAACCAAGTTTAAAAGGCATGATCTGCCCTTGACAAAGCCAAACTGGATTGGATCCAATGTCTGCAAGTCCCCTATGTCTTCATTTAGAATTCCCATTATGATCCTCTCCATAGCTTAGCAGAACAGGCTTGTCAAGCTGATGGGATGGTAGTTTCTGGGGTTGGTGGAGGCACCTCCTTTGTGAAGTGGGTCCACCATTGCTGTATGCCACTCCTTGGGAACATATCCTGAGGTGAGGCTAAGATTAAACAGCTGCCCTAACTGCGGGTGTAATTACTCATTGAGTTCATGGAGCACACAACTGGGGACACCATCTGGTCCCATGGATAAAGTGTTTTCTGCCTTGGATTGAGCAGTTCCCACCCCAGCAGTGGAGATGTTTGGGGGCTACAATCCTCTGGTGTACATACCCCCCCAGTTGGGGTGGGGGAGAAATCTGCACTGAACCTGTCAGTCAGTATGTTGCCAATGTCTGTAGGTGCAGTGATATCAACATTATTCTGAACTAAGTCTGAGCATATCTGGGAGTTTCCTCCCAGGTTTCAAACATAGGTAAAAGGCCTCATGATTGTCCCTGGAGTCCTGAGTGGGTTTACTCTCAAAACATGCCTCAGATGATTGTATGGGGAAACCCAGTGTTTTACTCACAATGAGCAGGGGTGCCTTCCCCTTACGGATTACGCTCTATCTTGTAGTAGCTCCTTCCTTGTGTTGTACAACTTGTTTATGGCTAGGGTCCACCAGACTGGATGCTTGCCTGTGGTACAAAGAGTCATTATTATTTGGGATTGCCTGAACCATGCAGTCCTGGAGGTGCTGGTAGAAGGCATTTCTAAGTGATACAGTGGCTTGGGTAATGGTGTCTGCTGGCCTGGGGGCCTTGAAAGAGACCACACCAGTCCTCAGAAATGTGAAGTCGGCATTTGAGAAGGTCTTCACCGTTTCATTTCCCATCTGGGGTGTGGGTGGGATGTGGACTCCCACTGAGAATAGTCCATGATCTGATCTCACCAATGATGGGTATATGTCTGGTGTTGAACAGTTTGACCCCATGTTTGTGAGGATGTGGTCTAGTATGTTGCCTCCACTTGAGGGGATTGGGACCAGTTGTTCCATGGCATTTCAGTGTATGAACTCTTGGAACCTTTGTGTTAGAGTGTTGTGGCATGATTAGTGATCCCAGTCTATATGTGGATAGTTGGAATCACCCAGTAGGATGGTGTTTTGAGATACATTTATCCCCTTCAGTGTTTGCAGGATAGCTGTGTGAGGTACCTGAGTTTGAGCGGGTGGCATGTAACATGCTACAAACTGCAGAGCAGTCTTGCCTACGGTCATTGGCACCTGGATGGTCTCTGATGCATCGTGTGTTGCCACCAACCATGAGGTGAGGGTGTCCTTGATGAATATGGACACCCACCATCCTTCTTGGTGTTGTCGGGATGCTGGTGCCGGAATGCATGATATGAGGTAACACCCGATAGTGCCGGGGTGCTGTCAGAAGCTGTGAACCAGGTTTCAGGCACAGCACAGACATCAATGTGCTACATACTGAGAAGGGCATAGAGTGTGTGCAGCTTGAGGTTGAGACCTTGGGCATTGAGCAGCATTACCCTTAGTGTCTTTCCTTTACTGTGTTCTAGGGTGGTAGGTGTAGAATCTGAGGCTTGCATAAAAAAGGCACAATGGGGGTGGCAAGAGCATCATCTGAAATCCGGAAGCCCAGGGGTGACAGGTGCAAGCCGTCCTTGCAAATCACCGTGGCCTGTCCAGCATGTCATCCCAGGCAGACAGACATTGGACCCCCTTAGAATGACACCATAGTCTAAGCAAAATACTACAGCTGATCATCTTGTCTCTCTTTATGTGGCATCATACTTGGTGAAGGTAGGATACTGCCGAAGGTCAGGGTCATACCTGCCTGGCCTACATAATCAGAGGGATCCTCTATGTCTCTTTCCATGTAGTCCAGGGAGGTACATCTCAGGTCGTTCACACCAGCATGGATTATGACTGGGTCAGACCTGTACTTGCAGTTTAGTGACCTGAGTGCTTGCATTATGTGGTGGATTCCAGTGCCTGATAGGCAGCTTACTGTGACCTCCTCTGTACCTGATCTGGTGAGTGGGACATCAGTGTGTCTGACTATGGAGTCACCTATGACAAGTGTGTCCGGCATTGTGTTTGGCCTTAAGGGCTGTGACTGTTTGGCACACCAACTCTGTGGTCAATGTGTTGCATGTGCTGTGCCCTGTGGAGGCAGTTGTGTGAGTGTCTGCTGTGGTGTCCAGCGCCATTCTGGTAGACTTCTGATCAGAGCCTCCGAGAGTGTCTCTGTGTGTCTATGTGTATGATCTTAAGTTGTGACAGTGCCATGTGAGACTGGATTAAAGATGTGTGTGTGCTTACCTTTACCCTCTCTCTGGTCTTGCTAGTCCTATGTTGAGAGAGCTCAGCCTCCACTTTGGCTATATAGTTGCATCTCTCACATGTATGTGTGTTTTATGGCAGAAGGAGATGGTTGTCAGTGTACATGAGGCAACTGTAACAGTGCCTCAATATTCCCAGGTTCACCAGCTGAGCAGGAGAGGACACTAGCAACCGATCCCTAGACATGCTAGAAGGAATAGACAGAACAATGTTGGAATACAGGGAGATATCAAGCCCCCCAAGCCACATCATACTGTTTGATTGACAATAGCTACACATACACCGGTGTTTCATAGTGTCATAGTGTACTACTAGGCTATCTGCCCTAGTGCATGTATAAGCCTAGCCATAGTGATGTGGCTAATGCCACCACTTATAGTGGTAATAAGTGTACAGAATAGATTCTGAATATTGTGCCTCTGACTTAGTAGTGACACATTATGACCCCTTACGTAATTGAATAACATGACTGTGTCTCTGACTAGTCTGTGCCTCTGTCTCATATGCAGTTGTCCAGATGTCTCCTGAAGAGAGTCAGTGAGGGACTCTGTCAAACATGAACTGGGATACTCTGCTAGAGTGTGAGATGCTTCTGAGTTATGACTCTGTCCCTCCAGCATGTCCTATACATGTATGTGCTGAGGTTCAAATACTCAGCACTCATGGCTCTGGTGGATTTGGATTGCTTGCAGTGGAGTATGTCCACCAAATCCTGATTGGACATGGTCTTGTATGTCAGGCATAGGTCACCTGTAAGTATGCGGTATGACACTGAACAAAGCTGGACTTCCTCTATTCTGGAAGCATATGACATGTGTTGAAGAACCCTGATCTTCATGGTAGGTACTTTTCAGGTGCAAAGGTGCAAAAGGCAGGATCTGCCCTGTACAAAGCTGAACTAGGTGGGAACAAGGGTCCGTAGGTCAGTAATGTGTCTGTGTAAGAGCTCCATGACTCCTCCCATATCTTTGCAGACAAGGCTGGTTAAGCCTGTGTGGTGGTAGTTGCCATGGTCTGTGGAGGCATCCCCTTGTGGAGTGGGACCACTGTTGCCGTATGCCAGTGTTCAGGTACATATCCTGTAGCAAGACTAAGGTTAAATAGCAGTTGTATATATGGGTCCAGCCCTTCTGGAGTTCACATAGCATGCAACTGGAGATACCAGCAGGTCCCATGGATGCTGTGTACTTGTCTTTGCTGAGTGTGGCTCTCACATGGACATCCAAGATGACAGTGAGGTTACATACAGCAGTGATAACTATCTTGTTTTGGGGGTGAGGGAGGGGGTAAATCGCACTGAAGCTGTCCGCCGGAATGTTGCCAATATCTGTCAGGTCACTGGAATATATGTTGTTGTGTACCAACTCTGAGCATATCCGAGGGTTCACAACCAGGTGTCTGACATAACTGAAGAAAACAGTGTGGTTACCTTCATTGTCTTTGGTAATTTATGTCCCCAAGTTGACCTTGCATGGCTTTATGAGATAATGTAGCTTTCTACTAGTGCTGATCACAGCTGTCTTCCCTTTTGGAGATGTAGCTCTGTCTTGCATTAGTAACCCTTATCTGTCATACAGTTTGTTTATGGCTGGGGTCCACCAGACAGGACACTTTCCCTTTGTGGAGAGGGTCCTGTTTTCAGTTGTGATTGTATGGTCCATGCTGTCTGACATCTAGCTAAGGGGAGGTCATTCTGGTTCTGCAGTTATATTTCATCAGCATTAGAAATGACCACAACAGCCCCTGTGGGGTGTACCTCATGCACACACATCCAGCACCTGTAAAGTCCACAACAGTACCTCACCAGGAGTATGACAGAGCTGGAACACATGTAATGTGTAGTCTGATTAAACAGAGTGCAGCTCCACACACTGCCATGCTGTCCACCCAGATGCAAGCTGTGCTTGATGTAGAAAGCCATGTCCAAGCTGGAATCAATGCACATGCTGCACCTTGTACAATCTGAATGGCAGGGAGCTATGCACATGAGGGACCTGAACCCCAGCACTGACATATATAGGACAGGCTGTACTGCATTATCCAAAACACAGAAGCCACCCACACACATGAGTAAACTACCAGTACAGGTTGTCCATAGAGACACTGGTTGAGTCCCCTCAACAGGAATCCTAATGAGTGGATGGGAGATGGGAGGTTTACCCTGGATATCAATGTTATGTCACAGGTAGACAGAGGCACAGTATACTAAACAAGACATATGACATGTCGAACTACGCTTACAATGTGTTGATGGACAAACACATTCTCCGACTAGCATTAGGTCAAGATACCTCTTGAACACAGCCAGCAAGGTGCTCTGCCTCAAATGGACCAGGATTGTATTCCACAGCATAGGGAGTCTCCGCGTGATAACTCCATCCCTCCAACATGTCCAACATACATCCCTGCTAAGGTGTAAGTCACCTGCACTAGTGGTTCAGGTGGATCTTCTGAGTCTGAGGTGGAGCATGCCCATTAATCTCTGTTTGGACATGGCCTCGCATGTCAGGCACATGTCACCTCTAAGCAGACGGTATGTGAGTGAATAGAGTGTGAGTATCGTCAATCTGGCAGCATATGACAGCTGTTGGGGTTCCTTGATCCTTTAGGTGGGGGACAGTCAGGGTGTCTCCAATTGCTGCAGATGTTGTGTGAGATACAGCCAGAATAGGGCATTCGACTCGATCAGTGGTCTGATAAGTGAAGAGTACAGGGGAACAATGACCCACTAGATCTGGATGTGAATCCCAGCCTGATCAGGTGGGCAATGTAGAAGGTCTTCCTAGCCACTTTAGCAATGTGAGTCTCAGAAGAATGGCGACTGTTAACCTGGGTCCCCAGGTCCATGATAACCTCCTCTGTGCTTAGAGGATTGCCACCTATATGGTAGCTTGGGGTCACCTTGCTTTTCCTGAAGGGTATGTCTACACATGTTGTGCACTCTGACTTCAGGCCATGGCCCAGGCACCAGCTATCAGTTACTGTGAGTCCCTTCTGAAGGATATCTGTGTGTGATGCACTGTCCACTATGGTGCCCAGTGTGCAGTCATCTGCTAACATTGTCATCCAAAGTCCTCCCATGTTGGCCTGTACTTCTGGGAAGTACATGACAAACAATGGGGCCAAGGACTGAGCCCTGTGTGACACCACCTGTGACCAGCCTGGAGTCTAACATAGTGCCAGCAACTCTAACCCTGTGGGTCCCGTCCTTAAGCCAGTTTGCAACCCATCTTGTGACATATGGGTTTACATTTCAGTTGTTAGGGTTTTCCACAATACCTGAGTGGGGTATTGTGTTGAAAGTGTTTTCAAGGCCAAGGTAGGCTGTATGGACTGCCTTTCCCCAACAATGGCCTAAGTGACCAATTTAAAGATGTCAACCCAGTACAAAAGGCATGATCTGCCCCTGACCAAGCCAAAATGGGATGGGTACAATGTCTGCATGTCCCTATATCTTTGTTTATGAGCTCAATTATGATCCTCTCCATAGATTTGCAGACTACACTTGTTAAGCTTATGGGGCAGCAATTAACAGGGTCTGTAGAGGCACTGCCTTTGTGCAGATGTACACAACTGGACCCTAACCAGGCTGTTGTGCACACTATGGAAATGTAAAGCAGTGATAGGACTAAAGGCCAGGATACTGACCACCACAGTGAAAGTACTGGAACACTACACTAGACAGTGCTACAGTGTTAGGTCAGTATGAGCGGATGTTGACAATTGTGTGCAAAGTATCCCATGCAAAACCTGCAGGCACAGTATACTCCCTGTTTTGTTCACACAAAAGCATTCGGACAGTAACTACACAACATGGCACAGAACACACAACCATAAACTTCAGGTATTTGTTGAAGGTCACACTCATCCACAAATGTGATGGGCTGCAGAGTTCAACATATGTAAAGCCCACACTGGGCATGCTCACACACTTAGATAAATGAGACATCTTTCACACAACATGCCACGGGAAGGCTGAACTGGGCATGCTCACACACTTGGTCCAAATGTTACCCCTAGCAAATGTGAAAACACATCAGAGGATGCTCATCCCCCTTTCTAGACACTGATCATGTAAGCACCCTATAAGTATATTGGAGAAAAGGATTCTCTCAGTAATCCGAATAGTGCGCCGTGCTAATGCGTCTGTCTCTAGTGTCATAGCATAGTTAGGTAGGAGGTTTGAATCCAGCAGGTGACAAGTGTGTGTGAAGGGGGGTAAGTGTGTGTGTATGAAAGAAACATCCCTTTTGGCAACTGGGAAAACACCACAGGATGATCATTCCACTTTCTAAACTCTGATGATGTCAGCACCCTATAAGTATATCAGGGGAAAGGCAATTCCCCAGTAATGCGAATAGCGCGCTGTGCTAATGCGTCCGTCTCTAGTGTCATAACATAGTTAGGTAGGAGATTTGAATCCAGCAGGTGGCAAGTGTGTGTGAAGGGGGGTAAGTGTGTGTATGAAAGAAACATCCCTTTTGGCAACTGGGAAAACACCACAGGATGATCATTCCACTTTCTAAACTCTGATGATGTCAGCACCCTATAAGTATATCAGGGGAAAGAAAATTCCCCAGTAATGTGAATAGCGCGCTGTGCTAATGCGTCCGTCTCAAGTGTCATAACATAGTTAGGTAGGGGTTTGAATCCAACAGGTGGCAAGTGTGTGTGAAGGGGGGTAAGTTTGTGTGTAAGTGTGTATGCAAGAATCATCCCTTTTGGCAACTGGGAAAACACACCACCGGATGATCATTCCACTTTCTAGACTCTGATGATGTCAGCACCCTATAAGTATATTGGAGAAAAGGATTTTCTCAGTAATCCGAATAGCGTGCAGTGCTAATGCGTCCATCTGTAGTGTCGTAACATAGTTAGGTAGGGGTTTGAATCCAGCAGGTGGCAAGTGTGTGTGAAGGGGGTGTAAGTGTGTGTGCAAGTGTGTATGAAAGAAACATCCCTTTTGGCAACTGGGAAAACACACCACAACTTTCTAGACTCTGATGATGTCAGCACCCTATAAGTATATCAGGGGAAAAAAAATCCTCCAGTAATAGCTCGCTGTGCTAATGCGTCCGTCTGTAGTGCCTTAACATAGCTAGGTAGGGGTTTGAATCCTGCAAAGGGAATGTATGTGTGTTAGTATGAGTGTGGTTTATGTGTGTGCACTATGCTGGGAGGGTTAACTGCCTTTTGCCAAATGGGAGAACACACTACAGGGTGCACATCCCTCCTCCTACACACAGATGATGTCAGCACCCTCTAAGTACAGCATTAGTAAGGATTTCTCCAACTACTGCAAATAGCACACTCTGCTAATGTGTCTGTTTCTACTGTCATTGCACAGTTAGGTATGGGTTTGAATCTTGCAAATGGAAAGTATGCGTTTTACTGTTGGTGGGGTTAGTGTGTGTACAATGATGGGGTGGGATGTGGCTTTTGCCACATGGGGCTATGCACTGCAGGGTGGTCATTACCCTTAACAAGCAGTGATGTTGATAGCACCCTATACAAACAAAACTACAAAACAGAAGGTGGTGGTACTGATAACACATGTAAGGTAACACTTCTTCAAGTAATGTCCACAAAACGGAGTAGGATAATCAAACAATTATTTTATTCTATACAGACAACATGACAACAGACAAGTAACTGCCAGTACTCAGTATAGTGTTACATGCTACTGTAACACGCACATGTACCCGAATATACCTAGATAGTGTTCTGAAGCCTGAATGTGGCAAGTGTGTGGATGTGGGATGTGTCTGTGTGTGCATTTCCGTATGGGAAACATGTTTGCTGTGGCAATCAGGGTACTACAGAACCTGATGCACATTACATCTTCCAACTGATGAGGTTGCCTGAACCCTGTGAGTACAGGTAGAGAAGGGGATGCCAGTAGTAAACAACATAGTGCACTTCTGAAATGTGTACCTGTCATGTATCAACAGCTACTCATGTAGGGTGATAAATAATGGGAATGGCAGGTGAGTGTGTGCATCTGTGTGGGTAGCAGGGTGTGTATAGATGCATGTGTGACAGAACAGATACATGTAGCTGAATCTACATAACAGCACAAGATGCGCATTGCCATAGTCAATGTTAGCATGTGATGGTGTGCAGCTGGTACACTTTGTTAAGTAGTATGGGTGCAGATAACAATTGAGGACATTCATACAGTTACTGCAGCAGGACTGCTGGGATATACACACATTTATACTGCAACAGTCAACAGTTACCAACATGTTACTACTTATACACATCTATGTAGTCACCCTGTGCATCAGCAACGTGTTTACCTTTACCTGCACCGATGTAGTATGCAGGAGGTGGCACAGTGTCATCATATGCACAGGGTGTGGGTTAGGTATGCCCAAGCCGCCACTGGTAACACCAATTGACATGTGTGTGTATGTGTGTTTGTGAGGGGCAGCAGTACAGGGTGGACCGTTGTTGGTGCAGTGTGTGTGTGTATGTGTTTGCCCTAGGTGTTAGGTTTCCAGGTTTCTGCATGTGTGTAAGCATGCACACAGTCCCACATAATGGCTGCCATGTACAGGGTTTTGTGGACAGCCACAGACTGCACCTGTCAGGTCATCCAGATCAGTGTCTGTGGGCACGGACATGGTACCTGTGCCTGGCAGGGGTGCTAGTATCCGGTACTAACCCAGACTGGGTACTGTCATCGGAAGCAGGGGTGTGTTGACTGGACACAGTTCCCTGTTGGGACTGTCCAGAGCCACGTGCATGTGGTCTCCTGGGCGTCTGGATGACAGCACAGACCCAGCATTGCTGGGGCTGGTGCTGGCACTTGAGGCGCAGTGGGCCTGTTGTCGTCATGCCACTGCCAGCTGGTGCTCTTGCTGGCATACGGCCACGTCGGCGCAAACACACACCATCGCCCTGGCCCATGGACATCTGGTTGTGGAGGAGCTGTTCTATGCCCCACAACGTCTGTCAACGACATCTGTGAAGTTACGGATAGCATTCGCAACATCATGCATGCCGTCTGTCATGGCTATGCGACATGCTCTCAGCTCCCTCAGACCCTGTCTGGTGTACCTTTCCATACGTGCCTGTGCCTGCATGACAGTTCTAAACATAGTGGAGGTTGACATACCTCCTTGGGCACGTCGGCCAGAGGCAGTACGGCCACGGATGCCCCGACGAGAACCCATGGGCGACTGTCTGCGTGGTACCATTGGAGGCCTCTGCACATGGCTGCCTTGTGAGGATGCATGTACCACAGGTACCACATTACCCTGATCTATGCCCACTGCTGACTGTCCATCACCTAGGGGCAATGGTGACAAAGGATGTAACGGCAGGATGACTGTGCGCATTGACGGGGTTGAAAGCTGTGTACTGTCAATTGGCTGACCAATGGCGGACCCAGACACACCTTCCTGCACCATTACAGACATTTCATCATCATCAGTACCTGGGGCACAAGATTCAGGTTCCCTGCTGCAGGTCACCAGAGCAGCACCAGAACCTACGGGAGGAAAACATGGAACACAGATTACAGTCTCAATACATATTTGAAAGAGATGCACTTCAATACTAATGCACACATTCAGAAATGGACACATGCACTCATGGACACTAACACACATGCACACTTGGGCACAGGTACACTTGCACACATGCACACCCCACAGTAAACACACACATCAGTACCGTGTTACACTACTCAATTTACTACCTGTCAATTACAGTTATTGTGAACACAGTCACCAGCATGTCTACTACAGAGTTACACTACTCTTCCTAGTTTTATAAATTGTTTTACAGATAATTTTAAAAGACTCACCAGCATGTATGGCCTGCCTCATTGCTACATGGGAGGGACCTGGAAGTGTGAAGAGAGTACTGTCAGTGGGCACATGTGTGCCATTCATTTTGCACATGATACAGTACAGTAGTACACTAGTTCCCTTATACACATCAGCTGCACATCATGTCTGTATATATATCATGATGACAGATACATACCACATGCACACCTTATGCGTGCATGAAGTAACAGCGTACAGAACAGTCATATGTACATACCAGGAGTTAACTCTAATCTCACCCTTACCTCTCTTCAAACGTCAACTCAAACTGTACTTCCAAACCCACTGGCTTTGTTCTTCTTGGAGTCCAGGCTAACGTCCCTCTCCCTACCCTCTCTTCACCTTTAACCCCTCATTGTGCATAGAAACTAGCTTCTACCCTGTTTCTTTCACCTTGATGTCCTTCTATGCTCTGACCTACTTCTCCCATCCCTCCCACCTCCTCTTGACTGTCTTCCTTCTTTTCCTCACTTCCCTTCTTGACTCCTGCCTCTTCCATATCATTGTATCTGTCATACTCCTTCTACTTCTCTACCCTTCTGAGCCCTAACTATTATGTATATGGCTTTTGCCTTATTGCATAACCATTATGCTTTAGGTAGGATTGCTTTGAAACCAACGGTACATTGTGTATGACTCTAAACTGTTTGACTTCCTTACATGTATGTTGATTTAATTAACAGGCTGGTGTACAATTCTATTATGTTGGCTGTCTGTAATGACAACTTGTCTGTCTGCCTTTATTACGTTATGTGTGGAGCTTTTCTCCACAGGCCTCTACTGAAAATGAACTTATATCCAGCTAGACTATCTGGGTCAACAAATGTAAAAGTAATAACAATAAATGAATATGGCATCTTACCTGCACGCTCGCTGTCTTGCTGCTGTGTGGATCCAACCTCCATCAGGATGCATGATGGTTGCTGTTGCTCTGGGGCTGGATCCACAACACTTAGCAGTAGCCCTTCCTGTCTGGTGAGGGGGGGATGTGTGGCCACCCCCCCACCTGTGGCAGCCAGTTGCCTGCGGATATCTGCAGCACGCTGGCGGACATTTCTTATCAAATCACTGCAGTGATGTCTCACCTGCTCATATGTCCTATCATGCATGCCAACATCATTTATCCTGCTAACAAGGTTTTGCCACAGTGCAGACCTCTCCTGCTGATTCTGGGTGGTGCATGAGAACAGGATGGCATAGTCACGCACCAGGCTCTGGTGGATCACGTCATCCTCTGCAGCAGAGTAGGCAGGATTCCGTTTAGGTGCCATGTCTATCTGGAAAGGTACACAAACAGGTTATCAGCATAGTATCTCAACAATACATGGTACACATTCTATACAGGTAGTGTTAACTTCTACTTATTACTGATTGGTTAAAACCTGATTACAGTGTAGCTATCATTCTATGTCATTTGTACTAAGTACTTGGCCTTCAGACCAGTTGTCTTACATTAGGGAGGTTGGTGGCAAGCACTGTGGTGGCAGGACACATATCTTTCATCCATTGAAGTTGGGAACTGCTGATTGTGGGCCCAGTGTACAAGTGTATTACTTCTGGTATGGGCAGTTGGCCTTCAGGCCAGTTATTTAACATTAACGAGGTTTGTGGTCTGCACCCATGTGTGACAATAGGCTGTACTCTGCCATTCATAGCTGGGGACATCTGGTTTCAGGTTTATAGTGCCTGCATATCTGAGCTGTATCTTACTGACATTGCTACACCTTGTTTGTTGTAGCAAACACTACATCCAGGCCTCCTGCATCTACCTTTCTTTATATGCTTGTTATCTGTTAGCTTGTTATTTCACTGGTATGCTACATCCACATAGTACACATCTTTGCAACACATCTGTGACTCACTACTGTTATCTGTATTGCTTACTGTACATACTTCCATGTTACACATGACAGCAAGTGACTGCTTGTCATTGTTGCATTTTCTTCATTGTGACACATTGCACTTAGGTTACCTGGCATTTGCTCACTGACGCTTTTATATCAGTCAGCAGTTGTAGGTAATGTCAGTACACCCTCACTCCCCACTGGACCTTGTTTTCAATCATTAGTGATTACAGAGTTCACAATAGTATTCTAGCATGTCCAGAGGTCAGTTGTCAGTTCCCTCCTCAGTCCAGCTGGTGATTGTGGTACTCCAGAGACAATGTTAGAACAGATGCATGTACACAGACAACCCCCTCCTCCTAACAACAAATTCAAACTCATGTGAGTGATGCAACCATATACCAGACTGGAGGCTAGGCTCTGTCTAGTCAATACCGCCATAACCAGTCACGTGGCAAAGGGATCACTCACTACACTTCCAGTCTCATGTAGACCTACCACAACAGCGGACCTAACACATGATCACACATGATCATACTTGTAGGCTCAGACCACAGCTCTGCCAATGCAGCAGAGACCTCCTAAGCAGACATCCAGGCAACCACTACCACATAAACGAACATGTGCAACACATATCACACAAAGCCAATGTGCTGAACACTCACAGCCATTAACAGTTAACAACACACCTCATACACCTGTACTAGGTGCCTCTATCATCAGGCACACTCACATCACGTTCACCAGGCTTAACGAGGTGAGGGTCACGGTGTGCAGCCTGTCAGGCACTATGAACTGCCACATAACACAAACAGTCAGGTAACCCCAAGGCAGGTACAGGTATGACTCAGTCAATGTCCATGCTGCTGTGAATGGCCTGACACATTCCTCCCTGGACTACATGACATGAGACATTACAGAGCTCTCTGAGCACGTAGCCGAGACAGTTTGACCCTGACCTTGAGTAGCATCCTACCCTCACCTAGAACAATGCCACAATATCAAGGCACGATGATCCCTTCCAACAATTGACTGACATACTGGTGTCATTCACAGGTGTGCCAATGCCTGCCATCTTGGGGTGGTATGCTTTGCTAGGGACAGCTTACACCTGTCACCACAGTCCTATTGACATTTGGCGGAGCCTCCTGCTACACCCATAGTGCCTGTATTAGGCAAGGCTCATAAGGCAAACCCACATCCATTTGTATCACAAAGGATGAGGAAGTAAGAGTGATGCTACTCAACACTGGACGTCTAGACCCAAGGATGCACGCACCCAAAACCCTACCTAGCATTCTGCACATCGATATCTGTGCAGTAACATGAACCTGTTTCAGGTTTCACAGGAGCACACCAGTACTACCACGTTATAGCTGTTACCATTCTTGTCGGCCACAACACTTGAACAAAGGAGGGGGAGTATCAGTATTCAATGCAGATTCCCACACCTCGACATTGGTGGCACAGTACAACATAGGTGTTAGGCCATTGAGTACAGACAACGTAGTTGGGGACCTGGGGAAGAAACATGGTAGCGGTCTGTCATTTGTCTACCACATGGCCAACGTGGATTGACAGACATGTTATATAGCCCAGCTAATCATGACTGATTCACATGTATGGCAGGGGAGGTCATTGTGCCTCTGTACTCATCCATCATCAGGCCTATAATTGCGTACAATGCACCTTTTGGGATGTACCTAACCAGACACCTACAGCAACTGGTACAGGACAACAGTACATCATCAAGGGGATGCAATGGCTCACACAGATGTCATATATGCTGCCCAGGTAAAGTGAATCCAGCTGGACTCAGTGGCATACTGCCTGTTCAGAGGCAATCTGTGCATACCATATACAGCCATGTCCTACCTAGCAGTAATGAACGTGATGCACCTCAGGCAATCAGAGTCCCATACAGCCACATGCTCAGGAGAGCTGGACCTCAGCACTGACATACATGGACATGCTGGAGGGGCATATTCCTAACCGAGAGGCTCCCTTCACTCTGTAATGAGCTCACACTACTGGTTAGGCAGAGTCCCTCATTGACTCTCTTCCATAGGAATCTGGATGAGTGGATGGAGATCATAGTTGTACCCCAGGTATCACTTCTATGTTGCTGTTAGACAGAGGCAAAGTATACTAAAGTCGGACAAGGGCATAGCAGCATAAGATGTGATTGGGTGGCAAAAGACAAACACATTCTACTAGGCTTACCATTGCCCTAGGGCAAATAGACTAGTATGAACCTATGAACTGTTCATTCTCAACTGTTCGAGCTCATTACAGAGTGAAGGGAGCCTCTCAGTTAGGAATTTGCCCCTCCAGCATGTCCATGTATGTTCTATTCAGTCGCTTACCGCTTGCTCAGAGGTGACCTTTGCCCAACATACAAGGCCATGTCAAACCCAGATTTGATGAATATGCTTCACCTAATAAACCTAGATCCATCAGAGCCACAAGGGCGGGAGACTTAAACCTCGACATGGCTATTAATAGGACATGCTGGAGGGATAGATTCATCACCCAAAGACTCCCTATGCTGTGGAACAAAATCACGGTATATGTGAGGCAGAGCACCTCGCTAGCCTTGTTCAAGAGAAATCTTGACCAATGGATGGGAGATCGCAGATATACCCCAGGGATTACCTCCGTGTCACTGCTCGACAGAGGCACAGCAAAATAATGGGTATGGTTCCCCATACTAAAGGGGTGGCGTAAGCCACAAACGATGGGCTAGGCTTGTAAATGCCCTCGGGCAGATAGCCTAGTATGAACCTATGAACATGTGTGTACTGCTATAGTACATCTGCCATATGTTGCATGTGTGTGTGTTGTGGGGATGCACAGGTAATGGCCAGATAATTCTGCACAGGTGACACGTCTGACACATTCTGGGTGTTTATCCATACATACTGGATGTGTGCTGCCATCCAACCCTGTGATGTGGACACACATTACTCAGCCTGGATATACATATCTGAACAACACCACAAGCACAGTACACTACCTTGCTATGTATGCATGTTATTACACAGTTATTCAGTAGTTATGACAGTGATGCTATCCATGCAGCCCACTGGGCCAGTGGAAGCCACAACACACACCGCCAGCACCTTTGCATATGCGTACCACAGACATCCCACATACTGCATGTACTGTGCACACAGTTATCTAACCCAGAACAACTGCACACCACTTATTAATCCTGTCCAGTGGACTACAGATACAGGCATATTGTATAACAATAGTAGGAGGCTACTGCAGCACAGGGCAGATTCACATGACGGAAGGCATCTGTTGTCTGCAGTGTTAAGATGCTTCACATTCACCAAATGCACAGATATTGCCAACATTGTTGCAGACAGTTTAGGTGCAGGTACCCCCATTGTCCTACACGTGTTATTAGTTATCCCAGATGACTGTAACCTCCCTATCCTCTCACATGTCCAGGTGAGAGCCACCCTCATCATTGCAGAACACATATCATCACTGTTACGAAATGGTATCCCTGGATGTGTGCTACATTCACCCCTGGAGGACATAGCACCACATGACAGACTGATATTAATCCCTGGCCATACTACAGGATATGTACCTGAACAGTGCCATACATACACAGTGGTCCCACACCAATGAGGAGGAACCTCTACTGACCCTGGGAACTACTGCATCATATGCACAACTGGCCTTGTGTTCTAAGCTATGGAAGTGTTAGTTATGGCCCACATGTACAACAATATTACATATGTTTATATTTCATGACTATGTACACACAACCTATCTCATGGACATACCTATAGATAGTGAACTATGATACATTTGGAGGTGTCACAGTATACACATGATTAACCTGCTACTTTGCATTACCTGTGTTTGTGGCAGCTGTTGGTGCGTCACTGGTGCTGCTTGAAGTTTGCTGCTGCTGCTGCTGCTGGTTTTGCTGCTGGCTGTCTTTATTTCTGTTTTGTTCTGTTTTTCTTGCATGCAGATGGGTGTGTACTGATTGCATGTCTCACTGTGATTTCAGGACACTGCTATAAAAGGGTATGTGAGATAGGCGTTGCCCTTTCAGATTGTAGGGCGTGGACCATGCTGGTATGCTGTTGACAGTGTTTTGTGAGTGTGAAGGTTAGTACATCTCCCATGCTTCATGCTGTGTTGTAGATTCAGGTTGCTGCATTTATCCTGCCTGTTCCCTATAGTGAGTGTGTATGCATACTGACACCTACAACTATATGTCATATGTATTGCTATATAAATATATATATATATATATATATATATATATATATATATATATATATATATATATATCTGTGTACATATACATACTTTCATATATGTACATTAGTTGACATTATTGGGTACAAGCTAACAATTAGCAGGGCTGTTTCTGGTAACACTACACTAGTATGGGAACCCAGTAATTGGGACTATAAAAGTCTGCATGACATGCTTTGGGTAGTAGACATACTATATTGCCTTTATCTTCATTCATACTATTACGTGTTCCACTTATTTAGCACTATATTCCTGTATGAGAGTCATGGCTTAGTGGTAGGTCATACAGACTAGTGTTACAATGGTCTTGTGGTAGGGCCTACTAGTATGCTCATATTCTGCTTTTGAGTTGAGTACAGGGCCTATCAATCAAAGTGCTGGAGGCACCTTTAAGCAGTTAAAGGGCTTAGTAGGTCTCACAGGAGCCAGGCTGTGTTGCAGATTCTGGTTGCTGCATATATCTTCACTATTTCCTGTAGTGAGTGTGTATGGCTACTGAGACCTACAACTATATTTCATATGTATTAATATATATTTATATATATGTATGTGTAGATATACATACCTTCACATATGTACATTACCTTACATTATTATGTACATGCTAACAGGTAGCAGGGCTGTTTCTGTTCACACTGAACTAGTATGGGAATCCAGTAATTTGGCCATTAAAACTCTACCTGACATACTTTGGATAGTACATCTCCTATATTGCCTTTATACTGATTCCTACTATTACATGTTATATTTATTTTAGCAGTGTGTTCTTGCAAAGCAGGCATGGCTTAGTGGTAGGTCATACAGACTAATATTACCAAGGTCCTGGGTTCGAGACTGACAGTGGGAATTTATTTTTCTTAGCAAACTTTCAAACTGAGTATAGCACCTGTCAATCAAAGTGCCATAAAGGCACTTTTAAGCACTTTAAACCAGGTCTGCGCTCATTTGCGCGGAGCTCACGCATGCGCACTGGCGGTGAGCTCCGCTAACACAAGCACACACCCACGCTAATTTCTTTGAAAGAAAAGAAAAAGGGGTGACAGGAAAGTGGTGAAAAAGGGGTCACAAAGAGGGTAAGACAGTAGGGAAACAAGCGTGGGATTTGCAGGAGGGATGTAGGTAAGGCCCATAGATGCCCATGTCTTTGGCAGCAACAGCTGTGCATTTCCATGTATTTGGGTGAGACATTAGAAACCTTTCACCCCTGAGAGAGGTGTCAGGACAACATTAATAGTTGTTGTAGAGCCAATTGTAATTAACTGTTTCAATGTCAAGCAGACATGTGTGCGACATGGACAGCTATGTATGGGGCGTAATTTTTGTGGGTACAGAGTGCCCTTTTTTTTTTTCAGGTGAGAGTGGTATGTCAGGTGAAGGAAGTCGGTATAGCTGGGGAGGTAGGTTGGGTAGGTTAACAGACAAGACAGACAAGACGCATACAGGGGCGGTGTATGACACACGTGGGGGTTACACAATTGACGGGGATGGAGGTTGGGATTTCCAAGATGCATGAGCCCACAGATGGCAACAGTGGAACTGATATCCCCACCCATAGGCAGTTGCCACTGCTCCTTCACAGCCCAGGACGGGCTGTGCTGGGGCTGTGAGGCGGGCAACGGCCGGGGCCGTTAGCTGTGCCACACGAGCCTCGAGCTGGCGAGGGGCCCAAGAACAGTGTCTTGGATCTCCCTTCGCACCACAGACCGGACACCACGGAGGGTGAGTGGACGAACCCCTCCGGCCACACTTGCAGAGGGGGGACGGGCCCCATCCCCTGCAGCGCTTCCACCTGAAGGTGGCACAGGGCCACCGGAGGGGTCCGCCTGGGCACTAGTGCCAGGTGCAGTCACCAGCTGAGGTGGGAGAGGTGGGTCCGCTGGGACCTGCCTTCCCAAGCGTTCTAGGTTTGTGAGTAGTTATGTTAGTTTGGGTTAGTGGCATTGTATTCCATTCAGATTAGTTGTAACAGCATGCATTGGTATTCCCATCAAACAAACACCCAGATATTAACACCATTGAACAAGGGGCATATCAATATCACATGCATTATTTGAACAGAAATACACAGTCAAACAACATGCAGGGTTGATTAATGGCAACAGGCCATCAGATTTGCAGGTATGAACAGGGCACATGCACGAACAGACATGCATATATTTTTGAAACGGACAAATGTCCATGATTAATGAAATGTTCACATACCATTATTTAGTGGGTGTTGTTATATGGAATTATAGGGTTGGGCGGAGATAGAAAGTGATGACACATTCATATGTTACACATTGATTTACATTTATAATGGGTACACAATTAAGTTGAGGCTGATGTTTCAAAATAAATTTTATTTGACTGTCAAGCTACACCTGTTACAAATACATCACTATCCTACTTATCTTGAATCTGATCAGATACATCATCCTGCTACACTTTGATGACAGGACAGGGGACAACTATGGCTGTTTAGTCTGTCAGATAATCATTCATTCTATCTGCAAATTGTTTACTGTGATCACCATATACAGCATTTGGCTAGACATTCCAGATTCTGACACACTGAAATCAGTTTGGTATATTAAGTTGTACTTCCCACATGCATTTAGTTCTGTAGAAAACACACTGGGGCTAATATATTCCGGGGTTATTACTAGTTTATTTATTCATACATGACCCTTTCTGTCAGTCTCACACTTCCTGCAAATTCACAGTTCAGGTTGCTACTTCTAGGCTTTGTTCACATGTTAGACTAGTGGTGATTCAAACACTTTCCAACAGCCTCACTTCTGTCATGATTCAGGATTTCAACAGGGGATATATCTCACATGTGACTACCTCAGATTCTGAAGCTGTACTCTTGAGACTACTGCAGGTTACACTATATTTAATTAATGGTGGGACATCTGTATGACAGCACTGTTTAATTCTATCAATTATATTTCCAGTTACACTTGCATACTGATGAACTTGTTGCAGCCATACCTGCAGACTTTCAAATCTTGCTTGCACATTATATTACTTTTAATCAATACACTGCAGTGTTCTGATACATGCTACAGTATAATATTTATTTACAAGTACTGGGTGGGGTTACTAACCTGCACGGTGGCGCATCCGCACCAGCCTACGGGCATGCATCTCGCGATTCGAAGAGCGGACACCTGCAGCTGTAATACAAAAGAAGTAATATTGGACTACACATCTCCATGGTATCAGCTAGTTGGAATCCTTACATACATAAGTAAAATGTAACTTACTCAGTAGTGGGGCGTTGGGCATATCCCGGGCCTCCTGGATCCATTCGGACAACTGGTCTTGCTTGCGTCGTTTCAAGTCCGCATGGTGGTGACGGACCTGCTCACCAGTGCGTGGAATGCCAGTAGCACTGGTCAGATCATGAGCCAACTGGTCCCATGCCTCTGCCCTATATGCTCCCCATGAGACCTGGCCCTGCATGAGTTGGGCCTCGTGATGGTGGACAAGGAGCCAGGCCATGTATCTGGACTCCTCAATGCCCCAACGCTGTGCTCGAAAGCAACGTCCCTCACCTACTCCACTCATTCTGACTGCAGCTCTGATCTACAATCGTTTCTGCTGTGTATTCCCGCCTATGGGGCTTATATATATGCCGATTTTCCCACACATTTCTCTGATTGGCTGTTTTGGAATTGTATCTACTTCACTGAAAATGCTTTAGCATGCTCCATTCTGGATTTTATCCCATATATATGCTATTTCTGCATTTCTAGGTATTGCTGTCATGGCTTAGTGGTTTAGTACCTTGACTCTAGTGCATGGTATCCTGGGTTCGAATCTGGCAACTGCTTTTTGATTTTCCTGACAGAAATGAGTTGAGACCTGTCAATCAAACATGCCAAAAGCACTTTTAAGAACTTAAAACCAGGTCTGCGCTCGTTTGCGCGGAGGTAACGCATGCGCACTGGCAGTTAGCTTGTGGGAGCGCCGCGCAAACGGTGTGCGCTGGGATAAACCTTAATTGGCTAGTGACACACATGTTCAGCTAAGCACAGCTAGTTGCAAACAGTTTCACTCTGTTAAACTGATGCCTAGCAACAGGCACGCAGTTTGCAGCTTTTTAAACACTACTCAGCTACGGGCACTCCGTCTCACAGCAGCTTACCTATCAGTACATTTCTGACTATTTTTGTTATTGTGTTACTTCAGAATATATGCTCCGTTTCATTCCATTTTACAAAAGGGAATACATTTACATGTGTACAATACTGTCACGGGGCTTTTTAGTGCTTATTTACAAAAAAAAAAAAATGTTGTTGTGGGGGCTCGAACCCTGCCTGCCTACTCTTAGGCCGGCAACTCTACCGCTAAGCTATTACTTCTTGGCTTACTTTGCATATTTAGTTCTTATATCCTTTTCCACTGATTGCTAACTGTGATTGCGCTAGTAGCACACCCGCTTACACAGTAGCAAACATTTACGGGGTTTAAAAAAAGGTTTTAATTTAATTTTATTACATCTCTTCACTTTATACAGTGATGGTCTATCGGGGCATGTGTTGTGTAGTGTGTTTATGCACATTTCCCTGGCCTCTCTCGTGGCTGTTTACTTTCAGCCATTCTAGTCTTCCGGGGGCGTGTCCGCTTGCAGGGCTTAGCCTACAGACACGCCCCCTACTCTCTTACACGGACCGTGTAAGAGTTACTAGTGTGATTCAGCATGCCTTATGCACCTCATGCATATGCATGACATGCTGACATCACACAGTTTCACTGCAGCCTCCGTGTAAGAGTTATAACTCTTACACGGAGGCTTCCTGAATCTGGCCCTACATTTATTTAGCTTGTTTACCGAGGTAGTACATTGATCACAACAGACCGTTTGAAGGCACAGCTTGGGTGAAGAAATTCATAAAAACATAAAACAGCACAAATACATAAACATGAAATAATCACAAAAGACAAAGAATCCCAATGACCATTGAAACCATATAAATATTATTAACAGAGTAGAAAAAACAAATATGAATTAATTTTAGTAGTAGATATGAGATTGAAGCAGCAGGCAAAAATAGATGATAGAAGGTGAGGAGGGTGTTAGCTGATTTGCTCAGTTGAAAAGCACATGCAGGCTGATTTTTGATGGAGGTGTCTTTTGAGTTGTTTTCTGAAGATGGGGAAACAGGAGACTTCTTTTAAGTGTGGGAGGAGGGACTGATGGAGTTTGGTTGCAATGAAGAAGGAATGGTTTGTACAGAGCAGTTTGATTTAGGGTGTCTGCAGTAAGGGAGTTAATTGGGGGAGGTAGTGGCAGTTGTAGGGGGTGGTTTTATTATGCGGTTTGGCTGCAAGAGGTGGGAAGGCACCTGGTGGAAGTAGTTTGAAATGAAGAGACAATAGGAATAGCTCAATGATGCAGGAGACTGCCAGCCATTTGGCATTTGAGAGGGTGGTGCAGTGGTTCTCTGGGTGAAGGGGGATTGGAAATTAATTGACATACTCTGTTTTCAATGGTCTGTAGAGTGGAGGAGGTTCTTGAGGCTGTGGCTTTGATGGGGAGCTCATATTCAAGTTGAGCAAGGAGGGCTCCTTTGCCCATTTTCCAGGACCAGAATAAAAGAGAGTTGATATTTTTGTTTGTGTTTTTAATGTGATTACATTAACTTCTTAGATGTCACATTAAGAAAAAAAATATTCTGTTCCGTCTTGTACCATAAGCAAACTTTCTCCAACTTGTGTCTTCATTACGACAGTAACCACCCAGTTAGGATGTCATGTGTGACTTCTAATTATGACACCTTTATTAAAAAAGCAATAAGCAATGTTTGGGGCTCAAAAGTTATACCAATCTTAGGAAAAGAGAAGGAATATGATGGTCTTAAGAAGGCTGCAGGTAAAAAGTATGAGAAGGCAATGACATTAAAAAAACAATGACAACTCTGGAGGGATAGAAAACATTCTGAACAAAAAGTGGAACATTTTTTTTTACTTTCCAGATGTGGCTGAACATTTGGTTGATATGGGTCAACCACATATAATATACAAAAGAGGCAAAAATGTTAAAGAGAGGTCTGAAAGAGGGCTGGAAAGTATCACCATAACTAATAAAAAACAGGCAACATGCAAGAGTGGCTTTTGCCACCAGTGTAAGTATATTTCAGAAGGGAGCAACATTACTACTGCTGCACATAAACAAAACTACACATCTAGCAAACATTGTAATTGTGGAAGTGCTGGTGATATATATAGCCAAATGCTTGTTGTGTACTTCTTTTTTCCATAGGAAAAACTGGATGAACACTAAGTAGGGGAATTTACAAGCTTGTGCATGACACTGCTATCAAAAAAGATACAAACACACTTTACAAGCATTCACTTATATATAAGATCTCAGGTTTTAAGTGTTTTGCATTGGACAATGCTCCCTTTTACTATTAGAGGTGGTCCCTGGAAAACCAGTACTGAGCAAATGAAACTAACTTGGCAACTAAACTTATATGCTCTTTCCCCAAAGGACTTAATGACAATATATCAATTTTTAGTGTACTGAAGCTGAAAGATGCAAAATTCTAACTTTTAAATTTTCACATATATTGTGCATTGTTTATTTT